>NC_133658.1:205845077-206145077 GCF_037893015.1 Macrotis lagotis | reverse complement strand
GTCAATTGTTTTTCTATTTGGATTATTAGGAGTAAATCTCCTTTTATTGAACATAGATCTCCTTGATGAAACTCTATCCATATGTATCTGGGGTTTGTTGTAATCAACAAAACTTTATTCTTAAGCAAAGTATCTAGGGGGCATCATCATCTATATGAAATATACTTCTATGTTGAAATACTCTATGATACATGAAAGTATATTTGTCAAACATATTTCTATTTACTTAAATCTTGTTTAATATTGATAATCAGAGAAAAGTTATTTTTGAGGTTACAACTATCAGGGAATTTTGTAAGATCTAACACATATTTATACATATCACATGAATGTTTTTAGGTATATTTATTGTGCTTCATAATGTATGTTTACATAATGTGTACATTTATGTACTTTTATATTTGTAAAAAGATGATAGGAAGATAGCTACATAGATTATACGAATACACAAAGATATAGATAGGTGTGATTACTTTGTTAGAGAAGATGCTTTTTCCACTTCAGATTTTTTTGGGTAACTACTCAAAGAATTAATGTAAATTTAATTTACTATATGTAATTTTAAAAATATTTGATACATATTGCTACACTGAATAATTAATAAGTAGAATAAGGGATACCCTCTAGGAAATGTAGAGTTAGAAAAGAAGATGGACTGACCATGTATCCAGTGATGCATTAAGACAAGGATGTTGAAGCATTGCATTCATGCCTACAAGATATTAAAATACCTAGAGGAAGTCCTCTGGAGCTATGAATAAATTCTTTATGAAAGATTTATGGAGGAAACAGACAAGGATTGCACAGTATGAGGAGACATGATAAATTGTAATATATCACCATTGGAAAGAGTAACCATTTCAATGATATTGTAGGCCTATTGAATGAATGAAAATATATACTTGGCCAATGAGTTTTACTAGACCAAACAGGCAAGGGTAATCACCTATATGACAGTGATATGGAAAATAGTGGTTTGATTTTTTAAAATTACACATATACTTAATATATGACTACCATAGTCTAAGAAATATGATGTTACAATATTAGAAGTAGTTAACAACACAAAACATATTCTCCAGAAGCTTCCAATCTGATAAGAGATAGAATACACCTGCAAAACAAATATGTTTTATCAAGTTATATGGCATACCTACCCTTAGACTTGGAGTAAGAAAAGAATTTCAAAAGGCAGAGGTGGGATATTATGATCTTAGAAGCCTGAAGAATATCTATCTAAAAGCATGGAGGCAATAGATGACAGGATCAACTTGAGAAGCAACTGCTAGTCCATTTGAGCCACAGGACTTGTTAATGTCAGTGGTATGGGATTATCCTGTTTTAAAAAATTAAATTATCATTGCTATACTTTATAATACGATATTAGACAATTTACATTTATATGAGATTGAATCTTTCATAAAGGATATCTCAGACATAAATGAGATTAGGATAGGAAGTGTTTTAATAAGGGAAAGTCAGCATGCATTCACTCATATAATCCTCATTATGATCCTCAATATCCCTGTGTACCATCCCACTCCTGCCAGGGCCTAGTAAAAATGCTCAACATGGCACTATGGTTAGTGAAGCTCTGATCTCTCCTAATTCATCTTTCCTATTCCCTTCCTGCCAAGTATGTTTACTTTGAAGTGATAAAAAGCTAGTATACTTAACTGTCTCTTAACATAAGAGAATCCTAGACTTAGTGATATCTTGAAGAAGCGTAGTGCAGAAGGAAAACAGCTGTGATGGCCAAAGTGGGTACAAGATATGACTCCAAATTCAACAAGACATTGGTCACCTGAATGACTGGTGGCACTGTTTACCAAACATAAATGTGGTTCTGTGGTCGAATGAGTGATTTGACACCTGGACCATGCACAGTTTTTGAGATGAAATTCCAGGGGTGGGCCCTTAGCTACCTAGCCACTGATTGGTATGTCTGCTGTTTCCATGGTGATTCCATACAAAACCCGACCTACCTTCCCTTCCTACCTACTCTCCACTCCTCTATTACATGGAAACAAAAGGGATAATACAGAAGAAGCAGTTTAGTGAAGTTGGGCATGGTATAGAAGCTTTTAAGTATCATTCCTGGTAGTAGTTTCCTAGAATGGTTATGCAATTGCATTCATGTAGTTTCAGGAAGGAGAGTAGAGAAAGTCTTTCACTGTGTTTTTAATCTCTTCCTTATTGCAAAGCCTCAAATGATGTAGTACTCAGCCAGAAAGCCTCCTAGCTTGGGGAAAGGACCCTATTTCTTTTTACCTACATATAATCTGTTTTATCTTTGCACATAAATATGGAGAAAGAATAGGGTATTCAGGGAAAATGCCAAGAGCCTATGAATTCTTTACCCTAAAAGGGGTGGAGGGTGGGAGAATGAATATATGGAAGTCATAAGCTGGCAGGAAAACAGTGAAAACTGGTTTTTAAATCGTGTTTGCTGATGATTGATGATGATGATGATGATGATGATGATGATTTTTGATGAAAGAAATTGTGATATAGTAAAAAAGAAGAAAAAAGATAGTGCAGCCAGGTGCTGGGCTAGGAATCAGGAAGACTTGAATTTAAATCTAGTCAGACACTAGCTGTGTGACCCTGAGTAAGTCACTTAATTCTGTTTTCCACAGTTTCCCCATCTGTAAAATAAGCTTGAGAAGGAAATAATAAACCACTCCAATATCTTTGCCGAGAAAACCTCATGAACAGTAACAGTGCATTGCCTAACGAAGAGTTCAACACCACTGAATAGCATCAACAATTCCTCCTTTTCCATTTATGTGACTTTAGATAAGTCCCTAAAATTCATTGACCCTCAGCTTCATATGTTATGTGTGTGTGTGTGTGTGTGTACAATAAAAGGGTGATGGTAATCTCACAACACTGTGCTTTCCTATTGGGCTGTATTTTCTTAAGAAATAGTATGTGTCCAGGTAGAGAGTCCTCTTAGGTCAGTATTGCATGGTCCTGCTGATATTTTTGTCACAGTTATATAGCTCTTTTAGTTTTACAAAGCCTTTTCAAAATAATATCTCACATCATCTTCACAACAATCCAGGGAGATTAGTACTATCATTATCTCTATTTTTCAGATGAGGAAACTCAGGCAAATATAAGTTAAATGATTTACCCAGGGGTGCCAGTGTATCCAGATAGTAGTCTCTGTGACAGAATTTGAACTAAAATATTCCAGATTCTAAGTTTCCTGCTCTAACATTTGCACTGACTGTCTCTGTCATAACTATTCTCTGGGGAAGAGAGTATTGGCTAATAATATCTTATCAGTTTTTTCCTTTGATGAAGACCTTATTTTTCAAATATATACTTACTATAGAATTAAGTCAAATATATAAAAACTAGACCCAATCTCCAATTGATAAATTGTCAAAGGATATAAACAGGTAGTTTTGAGAAGACAATAATCAAAGCTATCTATCCATAGTCATGTGATTAAAAAACCCCTTTAAATCAGTATTGATTAGAGAAATACAAATTAAAACAATTCTGAGGAACAAATACTGGAGGGAATGAGAGAAAAATAAATACAGTAATGTGCACTTCAGCCATTCTGGAGGACAGTTTGGCACAATACCCTTTGGGTTTGCAATACTCCTAATAGATTGATATCCCAAAAAGATCATAGAAAAAGGAAAAGGACCTATCTGTATAAAAGCATAATAGGAACTCTTTTTGTGGTGGCAAGTAATTGTAAATGGAAGGGTTGTTCATCAATAGGGGAATGACTGATCATGTTGTGACATATGAATGTAAAGAAATATCATTGTGATATAAGAATTGATGAGGGGGATAATTTCAGGAAAAAACATGGCAAGAATTATATGAACTGATGCAAAGTGAAATGAAAAGAATCTGGAGATTATTACATCCACTAATAGCAATGTAGCAGTGATAATCACCTGTGAAAGACCTAGTGATTCTGATCAATGAAAAAATCCAAGAGAATTCCAAAGAACTCATGCAGAAAAAATAAAATAGAGAACTGATGAATGAGTGCAAACTGAAATATAATTCTCACTTCCTAAATTGTTCTTGTTCCTTCTTTTAAAATATAGCTAGCATGGAAATGTTGCATTATTTTGCATGTGTAACTGATTTATAGCCTGCCTTCTCAGTCACCGTGGGGTGGTTATGGGAGGGATATGGGAAGGAGTGAGAAAATTTTGAACTCAAAATTTAAAACAAAAAGAATCTAAAAATAAGCAAGAAATTATTTTTTAAAAAAGATCTTATGAGCTCTGAAAGGTCTGAGAGCAAGCCCTTAGAGCTATGGGAGCAGAAAACCATAACAGATTTTGCTAGCAGCTGAACTCAATGCTGATTCAAATCCTGGAACTGCCAAATATAATCTATAAATGGATCAAAGGTAGTAAAGAGGAAGTGATCATGACTCATTTATTATCTCTACTTTTGGAAAAGATTTTGTTGAGACATCTACTTCCTAGGACTGTGTTAAGTTTGAGCCCACTATCCCCAAGGTGGTGGCAGAGGGGAGTGGAATCTACCTAATGGAGGAAACATTTGTACTTTTGTTCTTGATATATTTTTGCAGGAAATGTCATTTTGCAACATGTAAAATCAAATATCCTTCAAGTTCTAAATCTTGATTCATAATTAGTATTTGATGAGGATTATTAATCTGTCTTTGACCTTTTTTCATATTTTGATAATGGTACAATGGAGTAATACAACTGGTTTCTTTTGTAATTCTGTTTTATTTATTTAAAAATGTAATTCTGAGAAGAGGTCCCAAAGGTATACCAAGTTTCCAAAGGGGCCAATGACATTAAAAATGTTATGAACCTCTGTTTTAAGACATTTGCTCCTATCATTATATTTTAGAATATTTCATTTATTTTCCTTGCTTAACTTCTTTTTCTTTTCAAGGCAATAGGGTTAAGTGACTTGGCCAAGGCCACTCAGCTAGGTAATTGTTAAGTGTCTGAGGCTGGATTTGAACTCAGGTCCTCCTGACTCCAGGGTTGGTGCTCTATCCACTGCACCACCACCTAGCCACCCTCCTTCCTCTTCTTCTTTCATCTCATCTCTATCTCTTTTGAACTACTTAATAGACTATAGGATCCTTTTAGTCCTTAACTCAACCTTTCCTCTTGCTATGACGTTTTTGACTTCTGTTTGAAAACTCGATTACTTCTCCATTGACTATCTTTTAGCTGTTCTAATCTCAATGAGCAGAATTACAGTGGGGCATGCATATGCTCTGTATACTCTATTACTATATCTTTCATAAATAAAATCTCTTTGTAACTATTATTGAAGAAACTATCATATTTGACCCTATTTACATGACTGCCCAGTATAGCACTATCTTGGGGAATGTTCTGGAACACCCAAGTTTCTCTTAGGAGACCATTTTTTCTTATTATCATTGATTTACTATATTAAAACGAGGAATAGAAAAGGGCTGCTGCTGGGTGGCTGGATGGTATAGTGGATAGAACACCGGCCCTGGAGTCAGGAGGACCTGAGTTGAAATCCAGCCTCAGACACTTAATAATTACCTAGCTGTGTGAGCTTGGGCAAGCCACTTAACCCCATTTGCCTAGCAAAAAAAACCCCTATATCAAAAAAGAAAAGGGCTGCTGGTCTAAGGATGCAGACTAATTTATCCTGCATAGAACATGTTTTTATATAGCTTTTTGATGTTGTCTCCTCCATTACATTGTGAGCTCTTCAAGGTCAGGAATCCCTCTCGAGGTTGTGAGGAGCAAATGAAATAAAATTTCTAAAGTGCTGAGTACACACCCAAAAATCTCAGCAATGAACACACATGATTTATAATTGCTTCAGTGCTCTAGATCATACAGACAGCATTGAGAAACAGAGAAACAAAAGAGTAAAATAGAAAGAGGGATGGGGTATAAAGAATCCAAGAAATCAAAACCTAAATATCATTTCCACAAAACATTAAAATCAGGAAGAAGAAATAACAATAATATTAATAGCAATTGCAAAAATATCAGAAAAATCAGGGTCCTCCTGGTTGTAATTTTGACATTAAATACTCTGGAAACCATTTTTGCTTTAAAAAGATTTGGCAGTGTTAACCATTGTGTCCAAAAGGATTTCCCTGCAGTGGAGAGGATTTTTGATTCTTGTTTATATATCTTCTCAATTCACATGAAAAACCCCACAGATTTTTTCCCCCTAATACCTTTGTGGTGCCAGTGGTAGTGGCAGTGAGAGTGGCAGAGGTAGTGGTAGAAGCAGAGGTAGTAGTAGTAGTACTAGTAGTATTAGTAGTGGTAGTGGTAAAATGGTGATGATGATGGTGGTGGTGGTGGTGGTGGTAGTGCTGGTGGAAATGGTAGTGGCTGTGATAGTGATAGTGGCAGAGGTAGAGGTAGAGGTATAGATAGAGGCAGTGGAATGGAGAGGAGGTGGGAGAAGTAGTGATAGTAGTAGCAGTAGTAGTGATGGTTGGTAGTAGTAGTGGTAGAGGTTGGGTAGTGATAGTGGTAGCAGTAGAGGTAATGGTAGACATAGTGGTAGTGGTAGTAGTAGTAGTGATAGCAATAATTGTAGTAATAGTAGTAGTGTTAGCAATAGTAGTAGTAGTAGTGACGGTATTGGTAATGGAAGTGTAGTGGCAGTGATAGTGGCAGAGGTAATAGTAAGAATAAGAGGAGAAGAGGAAGAAGAGGAATAAAAGTAGCAGTGATGGTGGTGGTAGTTGCAGTGTTAGAAGTCTCTCTCAGGACTGAACGTAGTGCCTGAACATAATAGTTACTTAATAAATTTGTATTGACTGTCAGGGCTTGGATATCTTTGCCAAACCTTATCCTTTTGTACATACATACATACATACATACATATATGTATGTATATAATTATGATTTTCCAGGGTTTTCTACCTCAAAATCTTAAGAAATAATTTGGATCTAATCTAAAAGACAAAAATGAATGAAATAAAACAGTGCCCAGAGTAAAATGATCAGGTGTACATATATATATATATATATATATATGTATATATAATGACAGGCAGTTTTAATCCCATTCAGAAAGGAAATAATGAAATAAAGAGTAAAATGGTTACAGTTGAGAAGCTAATGATCAGTTTTGAGACACTTGTAACAAGGCTACCCATTTGCTATTTTACATTTTGCCACCCTTAAATATAGTAATAGCAAGTGTGCCCTTTTCTTTCTAGTGGTTTGTCTGTCTCTGTCTCTCTCCCTGTTTCTTTTCTTCTCTCCCCCTCCGTTTCCTTATCTTCTTTCTTCTTCCTCTTAGTTATTTTTTCCCTTTTTTCTTTCTGTATAACTTATCTTTTCACACACACACACATACACATATAATTCACTTCTACCCTTTTGTCATCTGATCAATCAGAAATGTGATCTCCCAGTGTTCTTTCTGATAGCTATGCTACTCCTTCTGTTTCTATTGTTCTTGAGGCCACAACTGGTCCCCTCACTACTCCTCTGGGGCCAGTCCTCAGCACACTAAGGAATGAAGGATTTGGAGTAGTCAGGGGTCTTTTGAGATTAAGACCCTCTGTGCAAAAGAAAGAACACACAGAAGGATGGCAGACTTATTCCAGGCACAGAATTAGCTAGATTGCATGATTATATGAGTATAGGTAAACGGTAAAACTTCTTCCACTCTCCTCACCCTACCTTCTTAGAAGCAGTTCCAAATCCCTCTCATCAATGTTGATGCCAAACAGAAAAAGATAGAGCATATTTACAGAGTTCTACCTCAGCGGGCAATTATAAAAGAGTTTGAAAATCCATGTGTTTGATTGGAATACTGACTGAGCATACAGAGAAAGCCACTGTGGGAAGATCCTTTGCTCTCCTCAGTGTGGACCTTTTTTCTTCCTTTAAAGATAATCTTCCTCTATTCCTTCAGGAGAGATTAGTAGAAAGAAACTAGACTTGGAGTGAGAGGACCTAGATTCAAGAAATAGCTTCTTAATACCTAGATTCAAGAAATAGCTTCTTAATAGCTACATGACCTTACACAAATATAAAAGAACCACCCCAACCCCAAAAGGAAAGGAATTTCTTCCAGAGTAAATGGGATTTTTAATGCACATATATGTGAGGTTCTTGTGTGTGTGTGTGTGTGTGTGTGTGTGTGTGTGTGTGATAGATTCTTTTCCATTGGAAGTCTGGTGATGCCTATGGAGCCCTTCTCAGAATAATGGTTTTACATAATTGAAGAAAATACTAAATTTCAATTAAAAGATAATAAAAATAAAAATGCATTTCCCCCCCCCCTAAGGTCATGAACCTCTGGCATCTATCCATCAATGAGGTTAAAAATCTCTTATGTAAAACTTTCCTGGAATCCAAATGATGAAGTCAGTTGTATATTCAAAAGACCAGTCTTGGGTTAGATATTTTTTTCTTTTTTACAAAAATAAAGCTATAAAATATGCTCCACATTAAAACAAATTGAATACAGAATACAGTTATCCCTTCCACATCATGACTTTCATTATTGTAGTTTTGATATAATGTGGGTCAATAGGAAATTAAACATGAATTTTGGGGAGTTTTGCAGAAGACACACAAAGTCCAGTAGACAATATAGAAAAAGTTCAGAAATTTAGGAATGCATAAAATATATGTAGGATTTTTTATATCAACATCTTTTATCTTTTAATACTATAATAATTCAGACTTCTCTGAAATGAAGAGAGGGCCAAAAAATTGTATAGATTTTCCAGATCATGGGGGTGCCATGTCCCTAATCTTCAAGATGTGGAAGTGATAGTTATAATTTTCTTTTTATTGACCTGAAGGCATTTCAAGAAAATGTATAGCATGTGTGTGGAAACTACCCTGTATTTAGAAAAAGAAAATCTGGGCTCATACCTTGACTTTGCCACTAGTATCCTCTGTGACCCCTTTCTGAGAGCTGGGTTCTCATGAGAAGGAGCATGGTATTTGTCTAGAACAAGAGTCTTCAGTTCAGAGTAATCTCAGTTTGCTCCAAATATTTATTTGTTATGAGACCCTGACCAAGTCAGTTCATCTCTCTTCAGCCTTTGTATCCTCATCTATAAAATAAGGATAAAAGTGATGCTTACCTCACAGGGTTGTTATGAGGACCAGATCAAATAAAATATTTAAAACAATATTATTCTGATTAAAATCCAGAGTCCAACAGGCCTACTCAAAGTCCTGGGGAATAGGGAAATTGAGACTAAACTTTTGATCCCATTAGTATAAGGATTTCCAAGGTAAAGGAAATCCTTTCAGATTCTCTCTCTATGACTTATTATGTTTCCCATCTTTAAGACACTTTAATTTGGGCACCAGAAATTTGAAAAAAAATGTATTACATAAAGTTATTGAACTCATGTTTTATTCATCATGAAACACAAGGACCTTCTGCTCTTAACTTTCAGGCACCTTTTAGACACCTGGTGTGTGGATGCATGCTTAGTCCATTCTGTTTCATGAACCTGAAGCACCAATTATGTCCTCCTTTGAAATCAGTCACTTCTTTTTCATCAGCAATTTATCTTGTCTCCTGCTGAACCATCTTTGTGAACACAGGAATTCCAATGCCCTTTGCTCTTCAATCCAGCTCTTTAATGCCTTCTCTAAATTAGGCCATTTGACTGACTTGTCTCTCATGACTTTCTTCTGCCAGGGTGTTTTCAGTAGGGTTTCTTCTTCCCATAGCTAGTCTCAGATTGTTTCTCAGTTGATGGAGGACCAGATCGACATTCAGAAGAAAGATTTCCATTAACTTTTGCAAACTGGATCACTTTGAACTTGAATTCAGCACTGTACAAAAAAAATTTTTTGAGCCATTTCTGGGCAGAACATGGCAAAATGTAACCTAATATACCAGTTGCAAATGCAAAACAATGAGCACAAAGACAATAAGTGGGAAAAACCAGGAAATGTAAGTTAAAAAAATCTACAACCACTGTATAAGACCCTCCGAGTTTTTAGACTCCAAATTTTTTGAAAAAGTGTGCATCTTATAGATGGGGAAATACAGTATATTTTTGGAAGATTAACTAGAACACTGAAGGCTTAAGTGACTTGCCCAGTATCTTATGGCCAGTCTAAGTCAGAAGCAGGAGGTCAGGAATTTGAATTCTACCTGTCACTTGATACTAGCTGTGTGACCTTAAGAAAGTCACTTAACTCTGCCTCTCATTCAGGGCCATCTCCAGTCATCCTGATCCTTATCTTGTCACAGGACCCAGTTGGCTCTGAAGAAGAAAGTAAGACTGGTGACTTAGCACAATACCCCTTCACTCAAATCCATTCCATGTACTTGCCATGGCATTACCTCCCTGATGATATGCTCTTCTTCGAGAATGAAGGATAAGCATTATCATCATGAGGGGTTTGGAATGAAGATCCTATAAGTTCCATTCTAACTCAAAAACTGTGATCCTAAGATGATCCTGGAAGCATCAAATTAGGTTTCAATTGAGATATTGCAAACCTTAGTGCTCATTTGATATAACTGGAAAAAATCCATGATATTTAAACTTCATTGTTATTCTGAAATGGAAATACTTTACTTGTCATATTATAGGAAGGCAGATATGATATAGTATTGACTGTTCCTCACCCTCAACCTTTTGTTAAACATCAAATTATGAAACTATTTAAAAAAAAACTTTGAAGAGAATTACGTAGACAAGGTGATTTTTAACAAGACAGTTAAATAGACACATATATGCATGAAAATTCAAGGATAGGTAGGTAAATAAGGTTGTATTTAAGTATATTTTTAGGTTTCTGCACTGATTTCTGTTTCAGTCATTTATGTTCAGGAAAATTTCTTTATTTTCCTAGGTAAATTCTCTAGGCATTAGGGAAAACAAAGATCAAAGGGAATAGATAGAGTGTGGCTGCTTACTGGTTATTGGAAGTTCTGTTGCTCACACTGTTGTAGGAAGTACTCTTTGCCACATATTAGAGATTGAATTCAGAGGAGGAGTACAAGTGGGGGTAGTCTTAGAAGGAAAAGTGAGCTATTCTTGTTCTCACTTAACAGGCTTTTTTTTTTAAAGAAAAAGTTCATCTTGATCTATGATAAGGGGAAAGTTTAGTTTGTTTTGTTCATAATACTGAGTAGGAGGTTTCAATGCTAACCCTTAATCCCTTCATAGTAGTAGGGATAAGATTTTTTTTAAACAAACAAAGAAAGTTAAACCCATTAAGATATTAACAGCATGAACTAGTTTCCTTAAAAGTATATAATGTTTTTTAAACAATACCTACAAAACTAAAGGTTACAAAGCAAACTTATACCAGCTGGAAATCTTTAAATTTTTTGAAACAATTAACATATGGCATGCTGAATCTTACTCTCCTATGTATTTTATTACTTGACTTCTTTCTTTATTGCTTATTAAGTGTCTTTATTTTTTTAACCATCATCAGTGTTATTGTTCAATCACATTAGACTCTTTATGACCCATTATGGAGTTTTCTTGAGAAGATACTGAAGTTGCTTGTCATTCCCTTCTCTAGTTCATATTTCAGATGAGAAACTGCATCAAATAGGATTAAATGACTTGACCAAGGTCAGACCATTTGAACTCTTGAGATGGATCTTTCAAATTTCAAGTCCAGTGCACTACCTACTGTGGCACCTAACTCTATTCATTTCTCCCCTAATCATTTAGCTTTCCTATCCATCATCAATAGTTACCATTTATATAGCACCTGGAGCAGCCAGGTGGGACAGTAGATAGAGGACTGGACTTGGAATCAGGAAGACTCATTTTCATGAGTTCAAATCGGACCTCTTCCAGTTATTAATGTGTGATCCTAAGCAAGTCATTTAACCTTGTCTACTTGGTTTCCTCATTTGTAAAATGAGTGAGAAAAGAAAATGGCTATCCACTCCAATATCTTTGCTAAGAAAACCCTGATCACAAAGAATCAGACACAACTGAAATGTCTCAAGAATAAATATAGGACTAAAAGGAGGAGTTCTGCCAAACTCCTTTTATGACATCAACATGGTGCTGTTAACCTAAACCAGGAAGAACCAAAACAGACAAAATTATAGACCAACCTCCCTAATGGATATTGATGCAAAAATCTTAAACAAAATTTTAACAATAAGACTACAGCAAATTCTTACTAGGATAATACATCAGACCAGGTAGGATTTATACCAAGTAGGCCGGTTTGAAAACACTCAACATAATTGAACATATCAATAGAAAAGCCAACAAAAATCATAGGATTATCTCAATAGATGCTGAAAAAAGTCATTAATAAAATCCATCTATTCCTATTAAAACACTAGAAAGTTGAGGAATAAAAGGACTTTAACTTAAAATAATAAATGGTATCTATCTAAAACATTAACAAATATTATATGTAATGGGAATAAACTCAGAGCATTTCCAATAAAATCAGGGGTGAAACAAGGATGCCCATTATCACCATTACTATTCAATATAGTGTTAGAAATTATAGCTGTAGCAATAAGAGAAGAAAAAGAAATTGAAGGAATCAGAATTGTCAATGAGGAAAGAAAGATTTCACTCTTTGCAGATGATATGATGGTATACTTAGAGAATCCGACAAAATCAACTAATAAACTTCTTGAAACAATTAACAAATTCAGCAAAGACAGGATAAAAATAAATGCACATAAATCTTCAACATTTCTATATATGAACAGCAAAGCCCAAGAGCAAGAGATAGAAAAAGAAATTCATTTAAAATGATTATAGACAACATTAAATATGTGGAATCTACCTCCCAAGACAAACCCAGAAACTGTATGAACACAATTATAAAGTACTTTTCACCCAAATAAATTTGGTTTCTAAATATTTGGAAATATATATATCAAATGTTCATGGTCAGGTCGAGCTAATACAAAGAAAATGACAATTCTACATAAATTAAATTATCTATTCAGTGTCATACCAATCAAACAACCAAATAACTATTTTACCAAGCTAGGAAAAAAATAGTAACAAAATTCATCTGGAGCAACAAAAGGGCAAGAATAGCAAGGGAACTGATGAAAAAAAATGTAAAGAAAGGTAGCCTAACTCTACCAGATCTCAAACTATACTACAAAGGAGCAGTCACCAAAGCTGCCTGGAACTGGTTAAGAAATAGAGTAATGGATCAGTGGATTAGGATAATTTCAAAAGAAACAGTAGTAAATGACTACAGCTGTATTTGACAAACCCAAACCCAAAGACATCGGCTTCTGGAATAAGAACTTACTATTTGATAAAAATTGTGGAAATTTTGAGAAACAATATGACAAAAACCAGACATAGATCCACATCTCACACACTATATCAAAATAAGGTCAAAATGGTACAGGATTAAGACCTAAAGGGAGACACCATTGATAAATTAATAGACCAAGAAATAGTCTATTAGAACTATGGAAAAGTGACAAACATGACCAAACAAGAATTAGAATACATTATAAATTGTAAAATGAATGATCTTAATGATATTAAATTATAAAGTTTTTGCACTAATAAAATCAATGGTGGCAAAATTAGAAGGATAGAAGAAAGCTAGGAAACAATTTTCACAACTAGGAGTTCTGATAAAGATCTCATTTCTAAGATATATAGAGACTAACATCAAACTTATAAGGTTACAAGTCATTTCCCAATTGATAAAAGGTCAAAAGATAGGAATAGACAGTTTTCAATGAAGAAATTAATACTTTCTCACTTTCTCTCTCTCTCTCTCTCTCTCTCTCTCTCTCTGTATATATATATAGGATGTAATGCCCATCAATTGGGCAATGGCTAAACAAGTTATAGTACATGAATACCATGGAATCCTATTGTTTTATAAGAAGCCATAAATGATTGGACTCTAGAGAAGAAAGGAATGAGTTAGAGGATCTGATGCTGAGTGAAGGGAGCAGAATCAAGACATCAATGTACACATTAAAAAAAAAACATTGTGAGATGAACAACCTTGATGGAAGCAGTTCCTCTCAACAGTTCAGAGAAGTAGGCCAAATGTATTAGAGTGGCTATAGACAATGTTATCCCTAGCAAGAGGAAGAAAAACAAAGCAAAAGTAAACAAAAACAAAAAATAATAACCTTTCAGAATCTGATTAGCTCTTTATAAAAATTATCTCATATATTTCTTTCCCTTAATCCTAATTCCTCATACTACCAAAAATGACTTATCTATAAAGATGTTTATCGAAGATATGAATATACAATGCTAGTCTGACTATTCACTGCTGGGGGAGGGGGGATGGCCAGGGAAGGTGGAAGGAAATTTTGTGACTTTGAAATATATGTGTGCATATGAATTAAAAATAAATATATTAAAAAAGAATAAATATAGTACCTACCATGTACCAAGCTAAGCACTCTAGAAAATCTTTGATTCTCACAATAACTCTGGGATGCAATGATTTAATTATTCCTATTTTATAGATGAGTAAACCCAGGGTCACACAGCTAATAAGTGACTGAGGTTAGGTTTGAACTCAGGTCTTCAGGACTCCAGGTCCAAAGCTCTCTAGCTGTTCTTTCCAAATCTCTTTGTCTCTTTATCTAGACCTCTCAAGAATTGGGACAGTCTTTTGCCTTTCTTTATATAAACTGCACACAGTATCTTGCACATATTGATTTGATTCTCTTGAATTTAGAAATAATGAACAGCTATAACTCTTCTCCTAACTTTCTGGCAGTTATTTGTCTGTTTATTCTTTTTTTTTTCTTTTCTTCCCCCCCCCAAAGTTAATATTTCCTAGGATTCTGCTCCTGGTTCCCTTCTTTTCTCTTTCCATATAATCTCTGCCTTTGATAATCTTTGCCATTTACCAGGGTGTTTGCAATTTCATGTCCTTTCAACCTCTCTGCAGATAATTCCCAAATCTTTCCATCTGAAAACTGAACTGCTCTTCTGAATTCCTCTCTTTCAGTTTTAACTTTCTCATGGATATCCCCATTTGATCCTTTTTAATGTTATTTTATTTTTCCAATTGCATCCAAAAATAGTTTTTAACATTCATCTTTTTGTAAACTTTTGAGTTCCACATTTTTCTACCTCTTCTACTTCCCTGCCCCCTCCCCATTGCAGTGAGTAATCTGATATAGATTATACATGTACAATCATGTTTCACATATTTCTATATTAATTATGCTGACAAAGAAGAATCAGAATTAAAGGGAAAACAAGAGAAATAACATAAAACAAATTTTAAATGTATGGTATGCTTTGTTCTTCATTCAGATCCCTTAGTTTTTTCTCTGCATGTGAATAGCATTTTTCATCACAAGTCTTTGAGAATTGTCCTTGACCACTGAACTACTGAGAAGAATTAAATCCATTATAATTGGTCACATTTTTATTTCTATATTGGTCATGTTGTGAAAGAAAAATCAGAATTAAAGAAGAAAAAAACATAAGAAAGAGGAAAAACATAAAACAGTTTTTAAAAAAAGTGAAAATGCTTTTGTCTGCATTCAAACTCCATAGTTTTTTTTCTGCATATGGACAGCATTTTCCATCACATGTCTTTTCAAATTGTCCTTGCTCACCAAATTGCAGAGAGGAACTAAATTCATTATAGTTGGGCATAATACAATATTGCTGTTAATGTGTACAATGTCCTCCTGGTTCTGTTCCTGGTTCACTTTCTTTCCAAGCTTTTCTGAAGTCAGGCTGCTCATGATTTCTTATAGAACAATAGTACTCCATTCACATTCATATATGACAACTTGCTCAGTCATTCTCTAATTGATGGGCATCTTCTCAATTTGCAATTCTTTACCACAAAAATTGCTATAATAATTTTGTACTCACCATTCAATTCTTGTCAAATTCCTAAAAGAGTGTTAAAAAGACTTTGCTAAAGTCAGGATATCTTAGAATGACTCAGGACTAGAACTCCTACCTTCATGGCTTTGGCAAAATAATTTTTTCTTCATTGGAACCTAATTTCTATTAAAATCAGGTAATTGGATTCCAGCATCTCTAAGGTCTTTTCCAGCCCTAACATTTTTGAATACATCAATTTATCTTACCCTCAAAACTCCTCCTTACTGCCTATGTCTTTTAATGATGTCACTATTCTTCCATACACTCTGGCTCAAAAGCTTTCGATAATCTGATTCATTCTTTCTTAGTCTAGGAGTTTAATAATTAACTCAGCCCTGTTGTTTCTTCCTCCAAATATCTGAAATCTATCTTCTTTCCCACTGTCACCATTCAGGGAATCATTACCACTTGGTCTGAACTAACACAAAATCCTAATGCATTGAGACTCCTCTGACCAACTTTCCTCCAAAATGTCATAGACCCAAAGCCAGAGGATTAAGTCTCAGCCATAATTCCTATTATATTCAAGCAAGTGATGAACATGGTGAACCTAAGTCAATTCAATCATGTCAGTGATGATAGTGATCAAGTCATTGTGGGATACCAGGAAATTCATTGTATTGGGCATATAAGAGTTTACCCCAGGGTTCAAAGTGCATCTTACAAAGTGCATAATGACAACCCCTAGAATCCTAAATATTAAACAACATGAGAGGGGAAGAAAAATGATTTTTTTGGTTCTCAGAGAATAAATGCTACCACCTACAAGGAGAAGGAAAGTACCTGCCTGAGTTCAGGAGAAAAACTCACCAATGAACAGTTATTAATAACAAAAGGGAATTTTTTGCCTCTGCAATCCTTAGATTCTGGATTTAGAAGCTTCTTTCTCTACTTTAGTGTCTATTGCTACTCTGTCCACTATTCATAAAACAAGAAGACAGATTTCCATTGTCTATAGATGGAGTACAACTGCAATTGTTGGACTACATCATGACTAGAACTCAAACACCTGTCCTCTCATCTCCAGAACAATGGTTCTTTCCAAAAGGAAAAGAGGAGGGCCTCTCACACCAACTTGAAAGTTTGATTATAAATTCAGGGAATTTTGTCATAGGATCTTAGATTTACAGTCTTAAAGCATCTTTTGTTGTTTGCCTTAAGAGATCTTTGAGACTACTTCATCTGATTCTTCATTTTACCAGGAAGATAATTTTAGGCCATAGCCAAGTGGCACAGTGGATGGAGTTACAGCTCTGGAGTCAGGAAGATATGAATTCAAATCTGATCTCAGATACTTACTAGGTATATGACCCTGGACAAATCACTTAACTCTATTTGCCTCAATTCCTCATCTGTAAAATGAGATGGTTAAAGAGATGACAAACCACGACAGTATCTTTGCTACAACAACCCCAAATGGAAGGAAGATAGAGTCAGACCTAACTGAAATAATCAAACAAAAACAAATATGAAACTGTGTCTTGATCAACATTACATATTTAGCAAATGATGGAGGCAGGATTTGAAACTGGAGTCTATGACTTCTTTCTTTCCATTATACTTTAATTCTTCTTCCAATTATGCATCACTTCCCATCATCTTGGAAGATGTACTTCTATTAGTCTCCTGGAGGCTCATATAACTGCTATTTAAAGACCCTGTTTCCTGACCAAATATCCTTTCTTTATTAATATTAGAGAACAAGCTAAGTAGTGGTGCTTTCTACCATTGCTTTACCTGTAAAGTGAAAACCTCTGCTCAAAGAGTTTAGAATTCAAACCTATGACTAGTCAACTTCTATTTCTTGTTTATCTGAATACAGAGTGTACAGTCACCTAAGTTTTAAACAAAAGCCTCTTTCTCAGGCACCATTCCTGCTATCTCATCTGCTACACATCTTTCTCATGTCCCTATTCTGTTCTTCCTTTCTCTTCATTGTGCCCTTTGTAACAGATATAAACTTTCAATACCTATACCATCTTTTTACAAATGTGGAATACTGGGAACACTAAGATGACAGGGGATCACTTCTTGACCCCCTCACTCTGATGCCATAAATACAGTCTTCTATCTTTAAAAGTTCATTCCATCCATCAATATCTTCCTCCAATACCAAAACTACAACCGTTACTCTTTAAAGGTTCATTCCCTCCATCAGCATCACTTTATCCAGACCTTTAAAAGCTACCTAGGTCATTCTTCCTCCTTTCTCTAGAAGTCCAGTTCCTGGATCAAAGGCTTCCTTTGTACCCTAATTTCTGAGCTGATATTTGGAGACTTCAATAACCACATTTATGCCTTATTCTAATATTACCCTTCATACACTATTTTCCAGTCAAAATAAAGTACATACTATTTCCCCCAAACAATTTTCTACCTTCTATATCTTTGGAAAAATTTTCCATTATGCTTGCAACTTTCCTTTCTATTCTACTCACTTCAAATTCTCTTGTCTCTTGTGGAAAAGCTTTCATTACCTCCATAATTTTTCCTATTTTTCTGTGTCTCTATCCCTGTCACTATCTCTGTCTTTCTTTCTGCTTGTCTGTCTCTTTATCTGTCTCATTCCTCAAATAATCTTGTTCTTATTTATGCTTCCATGTTGCATCTCTACAATAGACCTAAGTTGTTAAGGGCAGGAACTGTTTCACCCTTGTATTTTCCATCATTTATCAGTGACTTGCACATAATAGGCACTTGATAATTGTTAAATTAGGTTGATTTTGAGACTAAGCTTTGTCACTAACTTGCTAGCAGTTTCCTTTTCTGTACCTCATTCTCTTCATCTATAAACTGAGAGGATTGGACCAGATAATCCTCCATATATCCTTTTCATGGATCCTATAGATAGTCAAAATAGAATAGTTGTCCATTCTTCTAAACAAAATTTCATGTATACAGGTAATTCTGTGTGATTGACCTTTTCCCCAGGCTTGTATGTCAATTCTGACCTATCCTTCAAAGCTCAATTAAATTTCATCTTCTCCCTAAATCCCCCATTTCTCTCAGCAGAAGCCACTGTTCTCTTCTCTGAAATTACACAAATTTTTTTACTTTCTGTTGTCATTTATCACATATTTATTTATATTCTACTTTTTTATGCACATGAAGAATCATGTTTTAGTCTTTGTCTTTCCCCTTAAAATGCTTTGTGAATTACCATGTACCTGTTTACATACACACACAAATATACATACTGCTGAGTTCTAGAATCAAGTGTAGAATTTAAATAAAGAAAAATGGATTACATCAGAACATGGAATGGGATAGGAATAAAATAAGAGACAAGTAACACTTGATATGTGGAAAACATGAGATAAAAAGAAATGAACAGATTCTAATGGTGATACTGAAGGACATGGATAAAAGCTTATAGTAAAGAATCACAAATCTCTGGATTCAAATCCTACCTCACACATTTATTTGGTATGTGACTGACCCCAAACAAGTCAATTATCTTAGAGTTTTTAATCGGTAAAATTGGGACACAGTAATATTCATTTGCAGGGCTGCTGGGTGTCACAATGGAGAGGGAATCAGCATTACTCATCTTTCTCAGTTCAAATTAGGCCTCAGACACCTACTAGTTATATACCCTAGGCAAGTCATTTCACTTTGTTTGCCTCAGTTTTCTCATTCATAAAATGAGCTGGAGAAGGAAATGGCAAACTCTAGTATCTTTGCCAAAAAAACCACAAATGGAGTCACAAAGAGTTGGATACCACTGAAAAATGACTGAACAACCACAACACCTACCTCACATTGTGCTGTTTGGATCAAATGTATTTGTTAAATGCTTTATAAATTTTGAAGCATTATATACATGTTTGCCATTATTCCATTGTCCATGTTATATTATTATTATAATCCTATTATTCATTATAATTAATGATATTCTATCAACAAATATTCACAGACCATTAAACAAATTTATGATTTAACAGGAAAATATCCTAAATTTAGAATTCTAGCTAGTAAATTGACTTGGTGACCATGGAAAAGTCACCTATTTTCTCTGAGTCTCAGTGTCATGTGGGAAATGGGGGTAGAATTCATCAAAGAAGTAATCAATAAGCATTTATTAGCTTTCTTTATGTGCTAGGAAAGATGCTAGACAAGGGACAAAATGAAGCAGTATCATAAATTTGTTTTGAAAAATGTGTTTTAAGAAATTCAGAGTATCATAAAGGCCAGCACCACAATGGTTCATGTAAGGAAGTCCAGTTGTGGAATCAGGGGATGAAGGTTTTAATCTAGAATCTAGCTCTTATTGTGTGATATTGGAATATATCATTTAACTTCCATGAATTTTAGTTTGTCCTATATAAATGGAGGTAGCTATTCTTTAACCTGACTATCCTAGTTAAAAATTATACTTTAAATACAGGATGTGAAACAATAAGCTTTAAACCTCTATAGAAAAATGAATTGCTATCATCCTAAAATATAGGTATAAACAATAATAATGAAAACAGGACCTCTAATGAGGAGTAGCACCTTCAAATCATGGAGAAATGGACCTTCATTGGAGCTTGAAGAAGGGTCGAGTGGGCCAAAGACACGTCTCACTGGCATCATAACAAAGTACTGAATGAACTATGTAAAGGTAAACTCTACAAACCATATAAAGCAAGCTAAAATAATATATTTTCACAAAGCCAGTAACAAAACTGTCTTAGGACACAACACCTGTATTGAATTAGTCTGAATCATAAATGAGTGTCCATATTATCTCAAATTGTTGAACTAAAAGATCAAAATATTCTTTAACCCAAACATGTATGAATTTTGAGTTTCAATTTTGAGTTATTTCATAGGAGTAATAATAACCAAGAATAATTGAGAAGGGGAACAAATGTAAGGAAAATATTTTATTAATCTCAGGAAATTATAAAGGAAATTTGATAGATAAAATATCAGTATTGTACCACCCGATTCAAACTGCCCAAATGACTTGGTTTATGTTATAAAGCAGAGAGTTTATAGAGGTATCACAAAGAAGGGGAAATTATTGAAGGTCAAGTACCCAGGAAATAGCAAGTGGCATTGTAAGGCATGCCCAGTGACTAACTCTGAAGATAAATAAACATTCTACTGAAAGATAGGAGTTTTTCAAATTCTGGGAAGGAATTAGAAATGATGGCATCTGCTATTGGTCCTAACCAAAATAATACATATTCAGTGGAAGTCAATACTATGATGGTATAGAAAGTAGAGAGGAATAATGTGCTATACTTAGAACTAATAAAACCTAGGATTAAATGTTATCTCAAAGACTTCCTAGCTATTTGACTCTGGATGTTTAACTTAACCTGTTCCAACCTCAGTTTCCTAATTTGCAAATTAGGAATTATGCGATTTATAGCTTTAAGGGACCTTAGAGTTTGTAACGTCCAACCCACTCACTTTGCAGAGGAAAAAATCTAAGACATGACTTTATCCTTTAATTCTCATGATCAGTGCTTATTAATTTATGATTAATACCTGCAGCACTTAACATCACAGGACTTCAGTGAGTACAAAATGAAATAATGTGAAATGTCATTTTTTAAAATTTAAATTATTAGTGAAGTTCCTCTGAGAATACAAATCAACAGCCAAATCTTTATCAAATACCTGTCTTAGATGCAGCATTTTTGCCTTATCCTATGGATAAAAAAAGAAATAAAGGCATGGTTACAATACCTATTAGAAGTCAAAGGAGATGAGTCCAATACACATTAAATAACAACAAATCAGAACCTAAACAATAAAGCAATAAATTTAGTGGCATGGAAAATCAAACGATAAGATAGTATATAATGAAGAGCACTGGATAAGGAGTTAAAGAGTTTGGAATAAAATCCCATTTCTGCCAATAATTATCTGGATGACCATTGACAAGTAATTTCATTTGTCTAGGATGACAGTTTTCTCATCTTAGTTTAACTTACGAAAGGTCTGGATGAGTTGTTAGCTGTTTCCTTAAGTTCTTTTTCTAAGATCTCCGCATGCCCTGTTTCCTTCTACTAGGATATAAGCCCTTTAATGACCAAGATCATGGCTTCTTGTCTTTTCCTTTTTTTTTAAATCTCCTCCAGCATCTAGACAATTGCATTTCACATAGTAAGCGCACAATAGGTATCCATAAAACGAAACCTCAGATCTTTGACCACTCCATTCCATCCCACATAGGAATTTTTCCTTAAGCACAAACATGACAGTATCACTTCTCTAATTAAACTAACTGCTATTGGAGGCTTACTGCTGCCTCTAGGATAAAACAAAAATATTTAGCTTTTAGGGTTCTAAACATTCTGGCTTGGACCTTTCATTCTAGTCTGTGAAAAGGACAAATTGAGCCTCTTTTTGCTCCTCACTCATGATGTCCCATCATCCCCTTACCTGGAATACACTCCCTCTTTATCTCTACTTTATGAATCCTCCTCCATTAAGATGCAGTTCATGTACCATCATTTGCATGGTGTTTCTTGATCTCCCTCATAATTTTAGCATTCCCTCCTAACCATCTTATATTTAAATAATTTGTGTGTATTGATTGCATATATCTATTAACTTCAGAAGAAGTAATACTGAGACACCCTGAAGGTCTCATTGAAGAGCTTTGGAATTGATTATGCAGCATGGGAGACATTGGCACAGGACCACCCGGCATGGCATGCCCTCCTCAGTGAGGGGGCTGTGCAGAATGGAAGCAGCTCAAAGGAAACAGGACGTACATAAATTTAGAGGCAGTTCACCTGAACTCCAACTTCTCTGTCCTTCTTTGTCCCCAGGCGTTCACATGGAATATTTTTGCCTGACCTTTAGAAGAGCGTTTCGAGCTCATGTTGGTCAGATCAGCTACAGTCAGACACACTGTAATTTGTCATTTTGGTCTTTTTTTCCAAAATGAAGGACAAGAACCAAACAACCATGTGACTTTTAGCAAATCATTTAAGCACCTTCTGCCTCAGTTTCTTCATTTGTAAAATGAGAGGAGTAAGACTACATGGTTTCTTCTAACTCTAAATTTATGATTGAATATATATGTATGTATATCTATACATATACATATACATATATACATATATATATATGTATTACTTTATGTCCCCAAGGCTTCTCCTTCTCTAAAATGGCAATAATAATTCCTGTTCCTCCTTTCACAAAGGTTGAAATAGGGATTAAATGAGCTAATGTTTTTTAAAATACCATACAAATATAAGCTATTATTACTGATATATATGAAAAATACATGTTTCTGGGAACTTATGTAGTAATCAAATCTTTATAAACCAAATCATATTTTCCCCTTTGACTTATAATGTAATTTCAACATAGTTTATCTGTTCTCTGTTTATGATTGATCATTTGGTCTTAGCTCTCTTTAATCTTACTTCTCCCCCCCCTTCTCCATTATAATAAACTTAGGTTATGTAAACAAATCCTTAAATGCATTAGAGAAACGCATGAGTTAAAAAAGAAAAAAGGAACATTAATATAAATCCTTTGTTAAGTGATAATGTGAATAATCACCCCTTACTTGATCTACTGTATAATTTAAAATACTTATGGTTTTTCTCTTTTTTTTCAAAAATTGTGGTTTCACTTTAAACTGAAAGAATATCAAATAATTGCTCTTAATCATTTCCATTTCCACAGAGCTTTAAAGTTTATAAAGCAATTGTTTCAGAACAACCCTGAGAGAAAGGTGGTGAAAGCATTTTTGTTCTCATTTTATAAATAAGGAAACTGAGACTCAGAGGGGGTAATCAGCTTATCCAAAGTCACAGAAAAAATAACATACTTGGAGACAGGAATGAAATGACCCCTAGTCTCACACCCTCTCTGCACTCTTATCACAGTGCTGGAAACTGAACCTTTAGGTTTGGGGCTGCCCCCAAAGAAACAAACCTATTTATGTGGCAGAGTATTGATCAAGGTGCATTGATTACTAGAATGAAGAAGTGAAGAACATTTTATAGGACTCAGAATGTCACACAGTTGTGGAGGACTGTTGGCATTTGACCATTATGAATTTTTATTTTTATTTTTATTTTTTAGGCTTTTTTGCAAGGCAGTGGGGTTAAGTGGCTTGCCGAAGGCCACACAGCTAGGTAATTATTAAGTGTCTGAGGCCGGATTTGAACTCAGGTACTCCTGACTCCAGGGTCGGTGCTCTATCCACTGCACCACCTAGCCATGCCCCCCACCATTATGAATTTAATGATTATTTTCTTCCATTGGTAAATTTGTACTTTCACTTTGATTTCTTGTTTATTTGTTATTGTCATTTGTCTGTCTATTTGTTTTTCTCTTTTGAGACTCCCTATCTTACCCAGGCTAGAACTGTAGTTACCACTAGCATGCCCCATCCCACTAATAATCAACTTGACTGGATCAGTTTCCAACTTGGTTTTGTTCGATAGTTCTCTCACTTCAGGAAACTTGCCAGCTTAGTACAAGATTTTAGTACAATTACCTAATCAATTGTACTACAACTCAAAACTTTCAAGCACAAGTGATCTACAGTCTCAGTTTTCTTACAGAAAATGTCTCCAAACCTGTACCACCATGCCTGGTTTCCCTTTACTTTGAAAAAAACAAAGTATGAAACAAAACTAAACCAAACCAAACCAATTTTTTTAAAATCCCTATTTTTTTTCCATTTGCAAATTCTACCTCAAAATATTTTTGTATATATATATATATATATGTGTGTGTGTGTTTGTGTGTGTGTGTGTGTGTATGTAGTGAAAGATAGAGCAAAAGAAGTCTTTTTGATAAATTGTAAGTACCATGTGAGCAGGAACCATGTTTTATTCAATTCAATCCAATCCAAAGCATTAATTAGGTACCTACTGTGCACAACAAATTGTTCTAGAAACTGGGGATATAAAAGCAAACATAAAAGAGTTCCTACCTTCAAGAAATTTACATTTAATTGGATAGAGTATGATTGGGGAAAACAAGGCACAAAAAGATAAATAAATATAAAATATGTACATAATAACAGACTCAAAATACTTGTCCTACAGAGCTAGGTTGCTAAAATGTCAGGGGTCTGACAGTTCTTGACCCATGTCTGGTAGGATTAGATTCAGTCCTAGAGGAGTCTGACCTGCATGAAAACGAATAGGGTTCTTTTTCTCAGATTCTGACACACATCCTAGAGTTCCAGGGAAAAAATCAATTAAAGCATAGGTCTGGTTCATGCCTACTATCTCCCTACAAGTCACTCTAAATATTTCCTGAATTTGCATTTGACTTCACCTTAGCACCATACTATCCAAATAGTCTTCATAAGGTAAATGGATTCTGGCATGTCATTTCAGGTGTATCTCATTTTATCAATAATCATTTTTACCAAGAATTGCTGTAATTCAAAAGGTACTTTTTAAAATGCAGTTGGCACTGATTGAAGGATACAGTGCCCCAGAGCTTAGCACAGTGCTTGCCAAGAGTAGCCATTTAATAAATGCTCATTGATTTTATTTCAGGGTAACTGCTCCCTCAAAGTTCATTTTTTAAGATTGCTATTTGGGCACCTGTGATAAAGTATGGGTACACAAAGCAAAAGGAGTCATAATCAGTTCAATTAGATAGCTCATACATCTGAATATGCCAAAAATTATCAGTTTATAAGGGGGTAATCCTTCCCCCCCATCAGAAAGTTTCAGAAAGAGAAAATGGCAAACCTTCTGAAGAGAGGAAGAAAGGAAAGGAAGAGAGAGCCAGAGGACAATTATGCCTTTTAAGGTCCAATGAATGAATGTCCAGCCTTTTTGATAGAGACTACTATTATCATGAGAACTAAAAAGACCAGACTTCATCTCAAAGTGCCAAGTCTTTCACTTCTGAGACAATGCATATAGCTCATTCAAAAGACTATGGCAAATATATCACCAAAGGGACCTAAACCTGCCCAAGCGAGGAGACTAGCTCTAATCATACTCTGAAAGACATATACTAGACAAGGCTAATGGGGAGTGTGGGTATGGGTGGGGAGGAGATAGAAAATGAAATGTTTTGAACAGTGCTAGGGATTCCAAAAGATGGAAATTGGGGAAAAAGCACTTTCAAAGCACAGGATGTAGTCTTATTTATTGTTCTGTCCTAACAAATAATAATTATTTAATAAAGTGTTTCTCAACTGAATTGGGCTTGTGAGACCCATTCCATTCCCTCCCCTACTTATAAACACACACAAAAAATTGGCAGTTCACCTGAACGCAAATTTCTCTGTCCTTTGCTCTTGTGTTTTGTCATACTTCTTTTTTTTTTATTCTACCCTATACACAAAAATACAGATGCATGGATGGGGTAAGAGAGTTGATAGGCAAGTCTGAGTTAGAATGGGGTGAAGAAGAACCATTTTAATTGCTTTATTTCCTTAACTCAATTTCTTTATATATATTTTAACTATATTAATTTGACATGAGAAGTGACATTTAACTATCGATGGATCTTTATAGGACTTAAAGATGTAAAGACCCAGAATTGAATAAAAACTGTATTACTCCCCATCCAATATGCTTCATATTTTACCTCAGCACAGAAGTTAAGGCTATGCATGCCTACATTCACACACATACACATATACATACACACACACACACTAATATGCTGGTCAAAAGTATGTAATATTTGATCCTTTCACAAATCACAAAATCAATAGAGTATATTAAAAATGGATGCTTATAATTTTTCCCTCATTATTTTCCTATAAAAGGAGAGGTTTTTAAAAGTTATCATAATAATGATTATGGTAGCATCTTTATAAATTTATGGAAAGTAGATCAAATATTTTCCAGCTTGTTGGCAAATAACTGTATGTATGGATATCTAGAGTAAATATCTAAAAATTGCCAAAGTGTAATCCATATTCCATTTATTTTTATGGAGAGGATGTCTTGTCATTTTACTTAAAACATTTTAATACCTTGCTAATTATTCATACACATTAAAAGGTTACTAATAGAAAGGTCCCACATTCACATAATATATAATCATTTTCCTCATCCATTTTCCATTTGCTCTCACCTGCAGTCTTTAATCCTCCTCTTATTTTCTTGTGGTGTTTCTGTTGTTTCACCCCCTCTACTTTCCCTAGGAAGTGATTTGAACAGGGAAGGCAGAAAAGAGGAAAAATTAACTATTTATAGCTTATTTCTTTGGACAGTCTTTTCATAGAGACTAAAAAAGGTTGTGATTTTGTTTAAAAAAATGTCAATGAACATGTCTGTTGTCTATTCACTACTCTAATAACCTATTTAGTAGTTTCATTGCCTTTTAAGGGGTTCTGTCTGAACCCCCAACACACACCAGTTTCTAACAATTTATTTTCCTGCATTTTGTTATCAAAATTCATATTATTCATATTCACATTGATAAAAATGCATTAGTTTAATTAATAGCTAATAGTAAATTCTTGGTTTCTTTATGCTTCATTTTGAAAGGCTAGCTATTAGCTTAAGTTATTCTTTGTGCTATGATAGAACATGTTTTAAAATGAAAGTATTGCCTGAACTTGATTCCCTGGAGTGAAATCCATCATTAGATAAACAACAGTCCTAGAATTTAGTTATACTCTGACTACCTTCTCCTTTCAAGGAGACAGACAAGAAAAACATTTGTGATTATTTGAGCTATTGGAAATGTAATCTCCTAGAAACATGGGTATGGTGTAACAGGGATATACTAAAGACAAATAAACTCTCTTCTTTCTAATCTGTAACTCATATAGCTGGAATATCAATCTCTACTTTGCATAAGTATGGTCACAGTATTCCCTTGCTCTAAATTCTCATAATTACAAAAAGATATAATTTTTTCCCACTTTGCCTCTAAACTAAAAGGCTGCCATTCAAGACCCTTGATAAAATGTCTCCTATCTACTTCATTATCTTTAATTTACATTGCTCTCATTTATACATTTTATATTCTAGCCATAAAGAACTACTATATGTTCCCCAGTCTTGGCCTGAATCTCCTACTTCTATGCACAGGATCACCCAATAAAAACTCATGATGAGTAGAATTCATTGGTTCCTTGAATTCCTTTTCATTTTTTTTACAAGGTTCAGGTCAGGCACCAATTCCTCTATGAAGCTTTTCCTGAACAGTTGAAATTGTTCTTTCCCTCTTCATTTTAGTTCTATTTCTTTCTTATCCAGACATAGTTAATGCCCTTTCCATTTCCCATATTTCCCTTAAGACAGTCCCTACATCCAACCAATAATTTAAATAATTCATACTTCTATTATACTTTCATGAAGAACTTTCTCCACAACTTAGAGTAAGTAGAATTTACCTTGTTTTACAAAGAAGTAAACTGAAGTTGAGGGAAATTAAGTGACCACATCTAAAGTCTTGGGAATAATTAGAATATTGAACAAATATGTAGAATATTTATCAACTTCAAAATATTTTGCATATGTCTCATTTGACCTTCAGAGGTTCTTCTTGAGTTGGCTTTACAAAATAATAGAAACAAAACTGAAATCTCATGTGCATCCTATTCTCATACCTGTGCCTTTGTGATCAAATTTTCTGAGAAATTAAGGGAATTTCCTATTCACACAAAATCTGGGGACCCTTATTCTTGAATACCCTACACATTTCCTTTTATTTACAGTTTAAATTCAACTGCAGTATCCTCAATAAGAAATTTCAGAATCCCCTTAAATTGCCTTTTATTTATCTTGATATTTTTAATTTTATAATTCCCTATCTTTATAAATATATATATATATATTTTATAAATATTTTATATATAGCCCCTATATCACCTATATATGAGACGCATGTACATTACATTATATGGATTTCATTATAGATTCCATACAACATGTAAGTATTATACTATATGCATACATGGGTTGTGTGTAATACATGTGCGTTTTTTTCCATAATGGAATGTAAACTCCACAAGGACAGTCATTATTTTATTTTTCTTATCTCTGCATCTGGAGTCCCAAACACTAGATGCCTAGAATATAGTAGGACCTTAACCAAAGTATATTAATTGATTGATTGATACTGTTAATTCTTAAACTTTGATCATATTCAGGGGTAATGGATTTTATAAATGTAATCTGCTGTTTTCTTCTCCATTAAGTTGATCTTTGATGATTATACTGGACAACAAATATTTATTAAGTGCTGATAATATTCATTTTCTGCTCTCAAATGCTTTACAGGTTAATTGAGAGAACTCAGTGACAGGATTTAAAAATGAAAAAGACCTTAAAGAACTCTTAATTTTGCAAATGACCTAGGGAGAAGTAAGGACATTGTTCAAAGTCATATGGTGAATAGAGAAAAAAATTAAATATTATTATTCCTGGCATATAGTAGGTATTTAATATATGCATTAAATAAAATGATTCTTTTCCTAGTCCAATTAGCTTTTTATTATATCATGTTGCCAAATGGGTACTAAGCTTCTCCCATTATAAGTATTCCTTTCTCTGGTTCAGATCTAGATGTTTAGAATTATTGACAGGACTTGAAAAGCACTTTGGTGATTATCTAGTATAAGCCCCTCTTTATACCAATGAGAAAACCAAAGAGAATCAATTTATCCAAAGTCACATGGATAGCAGATTGTATAGAATTTGAACTCCAGTTCTCAGAGTACAAATACCAAGTTCTTTCCACTATATCATATTGATTTCCTTCTCTCTATATCCATACAGATGTTTTCAAAGGAATTCATGTTGAAACTGTCTACAATGCAAACTAGATGCTTAGGGCTGGCTGCAGTAATTTCTGTAAATTCAGTCTCTGATTTATGGTTCAGGCAATGTAGGCAAAGACACCATGAAAAGTAAACCTAACAAACTGTGTGGTATTGAGACAAACTCCCTAATAGCTTCTTGTTCTTGGAATATATGTTGTTTTAATACTGTGGTAATTATGTGAACCTGAAGCAGTACTTGGGGTCTAGAATTGTCCTTGAGTGTGTTGTGTGATGAATAATTTAAATGAGATGTGGAGGAACTAATTGGTTAATAACCATAATTGGGATTAAAGAGTAATTTTGATTTTTAAAAGATGCTTAAAAGGATAAATATTCAGTTGTCTCATTTTACTTAAAAACACTTTTTTTTCAAAGCCCACCTCTCTAAATGGCATCTCTTAATGAAAAACACTGGTGGTTTAAATGGGGTGAGGGGTAATATTACCCTTGATGTTAAAATGACGTGCTATCGTCAAAAAGAGCCTGCTGCTGACAGGCTGGTGGAGGCAAGCAGCCGGTTTGTGCTCTACCCAGAGGATATTGACTATTAGTATTTATGTTTTATGTTGCTTGGCAAATGTACATGGTGTAGCACAAAAGATTAAATTGTGCTGAACAAAGAGCACAATACCAGCCCCAGGAGGAGGCTGGCTTTTTAAAAGCTTGAGTGACATGGGGCCAGACTAGCATAGGGTGGGTGGATGTAGGAAGTTCTAATCTGAATGTATTAGAGGACTGATGGGTTTTTAAGGAGAGAAGAAAGAGGGCTAGCTGAATATTTGCCTGGCTGAAGTAATGCGTTTTAAACAAGTAGAAAACTGCATCTAAAGGTAGAAAAGAAGATAAGACAAAAGGAAGTTCTGGCTCTATAGAATGAAGTAAAAATAAACAGTGGGAATTGACATAAGAGAGACATGAGAGTCACACAGGTCCCTAGGTTCATTAACATGGGCTAGATGTGGATTAATGACCAGGCTTTCTGATGGTTAAGTAAAATTGTTTGTGGCAAGAAAGAAGAAACTGAGTATCCAGAGTATAGTTCAGTTGTTTTTTAGCCTTGTTGGACTCTTTGCGACCCCATTGGGGGTTTTCTTGGCAAAGATATTGGAATATTTTGACATTTTCTTTCCATTTCACTTTACAGATGAGGAAATCAAGGTAAACAGGATTAAATGACTTGGTCAGTGTCACATAGTTAGTGTCTCTGGCAGGATTCAAATTCAGATTTTCTGACCCCTCAGATACATCCATCATGTTCAGTGATATAACTACTAATGAACAGCAGCTAAGATCAACTTCTCATTTCTTTTAAGCCTCAGTTTCTGCTACCTAACTCTACTCTTATTCCATACATATTTTAATTGAAAAGAAAAATCTACATGGGGAACCCAGACATCATCATTTCCCCTATACTAATATATGATGGGAAGAATATGATCTCTAATTACCGCAGCTTTATCATAGGATATGCATTAGCTATATCATTCTCATAAGAATATGAGAATAAGCATGGCATATCAGAGAGACCATTATACCTGGATTTAAAAACAAACCTGGATCTTGATGACAACTTTAACACACTTATTGTGTGAGCATGACCAACTCATCTTATCTTCCTCAGCTGTAAAACAGGAATAATAGCATCTGCACTATGCATATTGTGAGTTTGCTTTGAAGAAAACATTTGGTAATCTTCTTGGGAAAGCAACTGATGTGATGACATTCAGAATACATTGAGAGAATTGTGGTAAGTTATAAACACCAAGTTAATTTGTATTGGAAGAGGTATTAAACTTGTACTATCTAGAATTTGGGGGCAGAACTATAATCAATGAATAGAAGTATCAAAGAGGCAAATTTAGGCTCAGTCACAGAAAAAAAACAAAAAAACAAAAAGCTGTCCAGGATTGGAATGACCAGCCTGAGTGGGTCTTCAAAGTATGACATGAAGAGGATTGATTGTAGGGATATGGGTTGAACTAGATGAAGGTTCTCTTCTATTCTGGGATTTCATGACATATCTGATCTATTATTATAAATAATATACATGTTTAAATAAAACATTAAATATGCGCTGAAATAACTGCTATGCAACAACATTGTCTAAAATCAATAAGTTTGTGCAAATTATTAACACAAAATTCCCAGTTCATGAAGGTGGTTATTCTAACAATAATGGGTGTTAAAGGTGTGGGTGTGAATGTGTCTATGGGAAAGCACATGTCACTATCCTAACATTTAGCACAACACCCCAGTGAATAGTGTTTTCTTTGTTTAAATTTTCCTACATGAAATCTTTCTCATTGACATTTACATTTCCTCTAATAATCTAAACCTTTGTTTCTTCCTTTAACATATATTTATTCATTTTTAAATTTAATCCATTGATGTGTTTATTTACCTATCCATCCATTAATTTGTTCATTTATTTTTATTCTAAGTAGTGTTGAAGGGATAAAAGAGACATCTTTACTTAAAAAAAGAAACTGTGTGTGTAATGTATGTGAAAATTCAACAACCTCTAGAAAGATTTTATGGGAAAGAGGTAGAGTGACTCTGGAATATGAAAGAGAATGCGTAAGGAAGCTATAGAATAGAACCTATTGATGTTGATCACTTATGACTTGCAAGACTAGAAGATATCTGAAGCATAATTACAAGGTTGACAAAAGTTTTCTTTGGTAGTGTTGATATCTTTTTCTATGACCATCTCCTTTATTTGAGGCCAAGTCTTGACTTCTCTGAGATTTCCATATATATATATATTCTTTTTGGGTAGTGTCCTAGTTTCTAAAATGATCTCTATTTTAACTACCAAAACTCCCATTTCCCCAGTCTCTTGAGGAAAGACAGTGTTGGGAAAACAGTACTTAGCTTAGAATCAAAAGGCATGGGTTTGAGTACCAGCACCTACATTTTCCAATTTGGTAATCTTAAGTGAGTAACTTTCTGTCACTGGGCCTCAGTTCCTTAATCTTTAAAATGAAAGGATTGAAAAGGCTAAATGTAGTATAGTGGGAAGAAGACAATTTAAAATAAAAAAACTAAGATTCTGCCCCAGATTGGCTACTACTCACCTATATCTACATGAACAAATCTTCCTTTAATCACTATCAGCCTCAGTTTCTCTTTATATGGCTATACTTGATGATTATATGATTTCATAATCTTTAAACATTCTTCAACTTCCAATAGTTCTTAAATATATGATTTTTACCAACTTATATCTCCTGAAAGTATCAAATAAAGTACTACTATATTTATAATAAACTGTTGGATACTATATTTATTTTTTCTTTTAATTTGATGTTTTGAATAACCTTATTAAATGCTGAGATTAGGTACTATTCACAAAAGAGGAAACTAAGAATCAAAGCAGTTAAATGATTTACCCTGAGTTACACAGCTAGCAAATGTTATTAAGCAAGAAGGCAACAAGGATCCTCACTAACTCTCCAATATAACAATAGCTGCATAATAGAAAATCATTGACCTTGGAACTAGTAAGGCCTGTATATGTCTTAAAGAAAAAAAAATATCTGTAGTTGCTACTCAAAGAGATACTTCTTTCTTTCTGTGCTAGCCTCCTGACTCTCCAGAAAGCCCCTTATTCTTGAAATTCACTTTCTTCCTAGACTTTCCATACTTGAAATATTCTCTACCCCTGTTGTCCCTTTCTTTAATTGAATGAATCTTGCTAGAATCTCCATTTTCAAGAAAATAATGAGGTCACTTATATCATCATTCACCTCCAGGATGCCCTCCTGCTTCTCACTTTCCTAACAATTTTTAATACTATGACCATTCTAATTTTTAGGGTTTTATTTTCTTCAGTTAGTTTTTGTGTTTCCTTTCCTAGTTGATTAATTTTATTTTTTGCATTTTTGCATTACTTTTTCAGTTGGTCAGTTTTACTTTTTTGAAGAGTTATATTCTTTTCCCAGGTGGATATTTTTACTTTTGAAGGAATTGAGTTCTTTGGTCATTTTTTTTCATAATTTTCCCAACATGTCTCTTATTTCTTTTTTCCATTTTTCTTCCTCCTCTCTTCTTTGGAATTGAAAATTTTTTTTAAAGCTCTTTGCAGAGCTTTTGGATTTGAATCTAATTCATAGATTCCTTTAAGACTTCCCATGCAAGTTTTGTCATTACTTTCTTCTTCTGAGGTGGTATTTTTAACATCTCTATCTGCATAGTAGCTTGCTATAATTTGAACTCTTTTAGTTTTCTCATTTTGATTGTTTAAGCTCTACTGCTGCGATATAAAGAGTGTAGTCCTAACTTTTATGTGCAAGGGCTGAGGTCTGATCCCTGGCTTATTGCCTGCCAAGTTGTTGCCTATGCAGTCCAGGCACTGCCTATGTAGAGGTTTGTTTCCTACTTTATGTACAGGCTCTGCCTATATAGTGGTTTGTCCCCAACCCAGTCCTGCCTATTACTCTATTATTCCCAGAGTTAGAACTTTGTCTGGGGTTGGGACCCTCCCTGATGGCATGATAGCTGGATACTGGGACCTGTGCTGCTGTCCAGATGCTAGACCTGGGCTGCATTGTGGCTAAAAGCCTTCCAATGTCTTTCCTGCTGTCCACCTAGCTTGGTTTTGCTTTCCCCTTTTCACTCAAGAGACAGACCTTCACTGAAGATCCTCCATGATATCTGCTGCTGAAAACTTGTTTCGGTCTTTTTTTTTTTTTGGTGGGATCTGTAGATTTAATGTAGAGGTTTCATTTAACATTGTGTAGGGTAAAGCTCTGGAGCATGCTTCATGCAACCATCATGGCTCTACTGAGAAGTCCCACTCCCTTCATTTTAAGGAAATGGAAACTAATATTCAGAAAGTGTGGAAGAGAGATAGAGAGAGTCTTCTAGGCAAGTTTTTTTTAAACTTGTTTGATTTAAACATTAGTGAGTTCACTGAAGAACAATATAGAAAGATCACTAGGTTTTTTAGTCAAAAGATTCCTTGAATCCAGTTCATAACTTTTCCACTATGTGACTATGTTTCTTTGCCATTACCTGTCTAGCTAGGTGATCTTGGGCACTTTTCCTCAATAGGTTCCAAAGATATCTACAATAATTTGTTTCCCCTGATATTTATGGATATCTATCACATTTTATTCCAATATTTTGGATATATAATTCCCTAATGAAGTTAACAGCCTTCAATTAAAATCCATGTATCCTGATGCATCCTGATGACAGCCAACTTCCATAATTTTTAAATGGTCAAGGGATTTTGAACTTGAAACAATCATAGAAATTATATCACCTAACATCCCAACATTAAGGATGAGGGAACTGAGATCAAGAGAAAAAGGAGTTTACCAAAGCTCTTACAATTTGGAAAAAAAATAGTGGATATAGTAATGGAAATTAATTTATCTGACTTGAAATCCAGGCAAGATGTCAGGAGACTCAAGTGAGATAATGAATGTAAAACTCTTTGTAAAGTTTAAATCACTAAATAAATACTCTTATTATTACTATTATTATTGTTATCATCACCATCATCATCATTAGCCTGTAGCCACTAGACATACAGTATGGTGATTATTTCATTCTCTGACACTCTTATTGCATTCTAGATGAATTCAAGCAATGTTTATTGAACAATTCAGGGTTGTGATATAAATGTTTAACAACTGGGCTTTCATGCAGGGGAAATATATGTGCCCACTCTTATTTTGAATTTGTAGTAATAACATTTTTAAAAATTCTAAACAACTGACAAAAAATAAATCAAGTCCTTCACACTGAAAATTTAGTAATCACTTTATCAATCTATTTATTGTGAATTCTGGTACATCCTGAATCTAGCGCTCTTTATCACTATGAGCTGTTGCTTCAACCTATTTGTCCTCATTTATGATTAGATTTCAGACTTTGTCTCCTTCTATCTTGCCTCTTTCCTGTAGCAATATCTTTTTTATGAGAATAGTGCTGAAAAAAAAGTATGGTAGAAAGAAACTCATACTGGTAGTAAAGGTATCTTTTTCTGAATCTTTATACGTCCTCTAATTTACTAATTTCCTCAAATGCTAACTTTTGGTCAAGTTCTTTAGAATCATAGGGGCATAGATTAAGAATTGAAAGGGACCAAAGAAATCATCTATCTAATGCTTTCATTTTTGCGAATATGGAGTCAGAAGCTCAGAGAGGTAACTTTTTTCCCCCACAGGTCATATAAAAATATACATATTGAAGATTTACAACCATTTTAAGATTCCAATCCAGTGTCTTTTCAAAACTTGCCCATGCTATCTCTCTGTTTCTTCATAACCTCTATCCTTCCCTTATTTTTTCCCTTCTCTAAACCTTAATTTTCTTAAAATGAAGGTGGTAGATTAATTAAATCTAAAGCACTTTCCAGCACTAACTTTTCATAATTCTTATAGATTTCTTTTTTCCTTCTTTTTAAATTTTTGCTCCTTTATTTTTAACAACAGCTTGCAAGAATTTATTAAGCAAAATATTGCATCAGCAGACTGATTTATTCTGCTATCAAAATGAAGTTTCAAAGACTGTCACAATTTTGGAAGGCACCAAATGCTATAGTAGCATTACTACAGAGGGAATGATACCTTTAATCATTTGATTTGGTTGATTAAAAATAAGTTCTGGAATTTCTTTGAAAGCAAAATAAAGAAATAGAAGTAGAAGAAAAATTAATAAAGAGTTGAAAAATATGTTTTGATAATATTTTATTCTTTTCCAATTATATGCAAAACATTCTTTACATACACTTTAAAAATTTTGAGTTTTAACTTCTCTCCCTCCTTCCCTCTCCTTCCTCATTTCAATTAGATATGGGTTATGCCTGCACAACTATGCACAACATATTTTTATCTTAGTCATATTGTGAAAAAAAGAAGAAAAAAATTCCCACAATATAATAAAGAAAGAAAAAACTTAATTCGGACTCCATCAGTTCTTTCTCTGGAAGTGGATAGCATTTTTCAACATAGGGTCTTTTGAATTGTCTTGGATCATTGTATTGGTGAGACTAAAATGTAAGTCATTAACAGTTAATCATTGCAAAAATATTGCTGTTATTACATATAATATTCTCCTAGTTCTACTTGCTTTACTTTCCATCAGGCCCTTTAAGTCTTTTGAAGTTTTTTTTTGTTTTTCTGAAAATATACAACGCATCATTTTAAAAAAATACAATAGTATTTCATCAAAATCATAAACCATAAATTGTTCAGTCATGCCCCAATTGACAGGCATCACCTCAATTTCAATTCTTTGCCACCATAAAAAGATCTTTAAAAAATATTTTGTACAAATAGATTCTTTTCCTTATGTGAATCTCTTTTGGATATAGAACTAGTAGGGATATTGCTTGTTGAAGTGTATTCAGTTTTATAGTCCTTAGGACATAGATCCAAATTGTTCACCAGAATATGTTGGATCAGTTCACAATTTCAACAACTATGTATTAGCATCCCTCACTTTCCCCTACAAAATTTATTTTTCATTTGTGTCATATTGAACAATCTAATAGTTGTGAGGTGGTACCTCAGAGTTTATATTTCTCAAATCAGTAATGATTTAGAGCATTTTTATTACATACATGTTTTGAAAGTTTGGACGATGAAAACATACTTGTTTTTGTTTTTTTGTTTTTTTGCATTTGTTTTTGAGTCTTCTGATCTGTAATGGAGATGATCAGCATTTATGGGGTAGTGTTCTTTACATATGAAATGTGGATCCAAATCACACATATTATTACTAACTGAAATTAATTCAAATACATCCTTTGGGAGGAAAACTAGTCTTGTCTATAGAGTGAAAGGAGCAGAGTCACAGGATATTTGGAGAAGATTAGACCTTGGACCAACAATGAGAAACTTTTGCCCTTTCAAGTTCATTGGACACTTGAATCTCTATTGTACGCAAGAGTAAACCTCTGAAGGCTGAGGATGGTGCTATTCAACTGTTCCCAATCCTGACAAGAATAAGTGTATTCATTGTGATCTCTTAATAGCAGAGTAAATGTTGAACCAGCCTTTGTGTCCCTTAATTTCTTGACTTGCCAAAATTTTCCAGTTCATTTCATACAAGTAATTGAAGCTATTGAGCCCCAGCTTCCCCTATTTTTTTTTCCAGCACTTTGACGCTTTGAACATGAGATCAATCTGTCTTTCTTGACTTCATTGTGGCTACCCTCACAGAAGAGATGAAGGCAATTTGGGAGCTGCAGCTGTCAACCTATTGTTTGAACTCCTGGCCCACGTGGATCTTGCAGGAATGTATGGAAGCCAGGGCTTCTATTATAGCTAACAGTAGCTTCCACCTTGACATCTGGCTGAGTTCCTGCTCAATTGAAAGCAGCTGCAGTCATTCCCCTCTTTTAACGACTTTCCTTATTACCTGACAATCTATCTGAACTATCGACTCATTTCCGACCTGCCAGTTGCTTCAAAAGTTATGGAAATGATCCTCAAGCTGCAGCTTCGGTGTTACCTCCCCAAAACACTATCTAAGTATTAAGCTGCTATCAATGGCTGGAGACAGAGGCCAAGAGACTAGGCAATAATGTTCATATATGCTTCTATAGGAGAAAAATAAACTGCCACTGTCTAACTCAAAAGCATCTTTGCCCCTGGAAACCAAGGTTAAGAAAACTTGCCATTGAGAGCTGCTCTTGTTCCTTGGCACATCTGTGGAAGGCAGCAGAAAAAAGAAGATGGACCTCACTGTATTCTTCAGGGCTAATGTGAGCTATATTATTTTCCCAAATCTCCCTTGTTTCCCAGGGACAGTAGAATTTTTCAATTAGAAAGGAATTTCAATTGTTTGAGGCAATGAAATTAGAATCAAAGGTGTTGGATGCCTCTACCATTTAATGTCTGTGTGACCTTGAGCAACTAGCTTAGTGTTTCTAGACCTTAGTTTCTCATCTGGAAAATGAAGGGGATGGACTAGATGGCCCTGAAAGTTCTTTACAGCTCTAAATCTGTGATACCATGAATATTTATAGACTCGGGCTGGGAAATCCCATCAACAACATCCCTGACCAGTGATCATCTAACCACTTGTTAAAGATATCCTATAATAGGAAATACCTTAATCTACCTTACCCGGAGGGCAGCACACTCCATTTTTAAAGAACATCTATTTGATAGGATGTGCTTTTGTTCCCTTTGTTTAATATAGAAACAAGTCACTAAACACTATAATATCAAAGAAATTAAAATCAGCATCACTTAAAGGGTGATTGGAAATGTACATATAATGTGAGTAAGGTGCAATACAAAAAAATGGACAATGTAAATGAAACAATAAAAAAGTCATCAAAGAAATGTAAGGGGAAAAATGGACTTGTTACTTGACAAGAGTGAGGGATATTTATATTTGGCTGGTATGCAAGAAAAAGTAAGGAAAGTCCTGAATTCATATCCTGGTGAACTTGTAGGAGGACTTGGATTAAAGTGCCATAGGAAGGGAAGTCATATATTAATTTTGCCTTCAACAATGGAATGCATAGCCATAACAATGAAAACACAAGTCCATTTGACTACGAGTCACAACTTGTTCCCCTTTAAATACCTCACCTATCCACTGATCCTGCTTATACTTTCTGGGACCAAGAAGAACATACTTAGTAATTTTTAACTACACTAAGACAGAGAATCACGTAGTGAAAGGAAAAAAAAAGACTTTGAAGTTAGAAAATTTCAATTATAATCCTATTTTGAGTACTTCCTGTGCTACTCATTAACCTTTGGCTAAGTCATTTACCTTTTCTAGATCTCAGATTCCCTATTTATAAAATAAGAGGTTTTATCTTGATAATTTCTATAATCTCTTTTAGCCTTAATTTCTGATCCCATGAATTTCATTCTTTTTTTCTTCTCTCCTTTCCTCTCCTTCCCTCTCTCCCTCCCTTCTTCCCTTCTTTCCTTTCCTTTCCTCCCTACCTTTCTTCCTTCTTTTGTATCCTATGCACCTGAAAATATGTTGCTAAGAGAATACAGAAGAACTATGTGGGATGGTCTTTGACTTCTAGGAGCTTAAGATGGAGATGAAATTAATGTACTCAAAATAGATGAACATATGACTAAATGGAGAGATACCAACTTTCTAGTTTCCTCTGTCCAAGCATACAGTTAGTGAGTATAGTTCCCATTTTCATATAATGTGAGAATTTGAATTGGCCTTTTTAAATTGACCAGGTCAATGTCATTATTTTACAGATGGGAACACTGAGGCCCTAGCTGACTAAACAAATTATGTAATGTCATGGTTAGAATAGAATGCTGCAGAATTGGTCTTGAACTCAGTTTCTGTGTTGACAGAATATTTTCACTCCACTAAACTTAAACAAGAAAGACAAGGCAACCTTTGCCATTTCATGTGAAACTGACCCTGAAAAATTTTGCTGAGGTATAGCAATACAGAACAGGAAGAAAAATGAATGGAGTCAACACAACCTGCCAGAACTTAGAATGTCTTTCAATCCCTCATGGTCTACTTCTCTAAACACATATGACATTTATTGTGCAGGTTCTGGGTTCTGGTAGAACAAAAGTAGAAAACATAACAATGTTTCTGCTGCTCCTTTGGGTACCAGAACTCTTGTCTGGTGTGAAAGGAGATTAAAAATTATTATTGTCATGCAAAGAAAGTTTTTGATGATCTTTACATTCAAATGTAATGAATGGATGTTTCATAAATGTTAAATCCTGTCTCTCAATCAATCAAAATTTATTAAGCAACTACTAAATGCCAGGCATTATAATAAACAACAGGCAGGGATACAAAAAGAAGCAAAAAAATTAAGGATTTTAAAATCTAGTGAATGGGACAATATTTAAACACACACATATATTATGTATATATATGATATTTATATATGATATATATGATAAATATAAAACAAGTCATAGAAGGCAGGCATTATGAAGTAATGGGAAAGATTTTCAGTAAAAGATAAGTTTTAATCAAAACTTAAAGGAAGTCAGAGGAGGTCTGTAGTCTGAGAAAAGGAGGAGAAACAAGGGGGGACAGCCATCAAAAAATTCCCAGATCTGCAAGATGGATTATCTTTTTCCTGAAATATCCAGGTTAGTGTCACTGAATTGAGGAATAGGTAATAAGGTAAAAGGTGTAAGAGGGATGAAAAGGTAGGTAGAAATTAGGTTATAAAGAACTTTAAATGCCAAATTAAACATCTGCAGGCAATAGGAAGTCATTGAGTTTTCTGAGTAGCAGGGAGTGGAGAGAGGAGCCCTATGATATGATTGAACCTGTACCTCTGGAAAACAACTTTAGTGGCTAAATGGAGGATCAATTGGAATGGAGAGAGACTTCAGGCAACCTGACCTATTTGCAGGTTATTTCAGTAATCCAAGTGTAAAGTGATGAGAGTCTGTATTAGAGTGGTGGCAGTGTCAAAGAAGAGAAAGAGGTATAATCAAGAGATATTGCAAAGGTGAAGTTGACAGGTCTAAGCAACAGATTGGAAATGGAGGTGAGAGATAATGAGGAATATAGGATGATTCTAAGGTTGTAAGCCTAAGAAAAAAGGAGGATTGAATTGTCCTCTACAGTAAAAGGAAGAGTGTATTTGTGTCTGTGTGTGTGTGTGTGTGTGTGTGTGTGTGTGTGTGTGTGAGTTTAGATGGAAAGATAATGAGTTATATTTTGAACATATTAATTTTATGATGTCTGTCTACTGGACATCCAGTTCAAGTTATCTGCAAAGCAGTTGGCAAAGTGGGATAGTGATCAGTAAAGAGTTTAGAAAAAGACAGGTAGATAGATTTGAGAATCATCAACATAGTAATGCTAATTAAATCCATAGGAACTTATGAGATTGTCGAGTGAAATAGTTTGGAGGAAGAAGAGATGAGGATCTGAGACAGAATCCTAAGAGACCCCTATGATTAGAGCATATGATTTGGAAGAGAATTAAGTAGACACAGAGAAGGAACAGTCAGATAGGTAGGGTGGGGAACCAGAAGAGAGTATTTTCTGAGAAACCTAGAGAGAACCAAGGAGGAATGATCAACACGGTCAATGGCTGCAGAAAAGTCAAGGAGACTGAAAAAGGTCATTTGATTTGGCTACTAAGAGATTAGTAGTAACTCTGGTGACAGAAGTTTCAGTTAATTGATAAAGTTAAAAAAAATTCTAAAGGACAAAGAAAAGAGTAGGATGATATAAAATGGAGGCACCTATTTTAGATGACTTCTTTGAGTTTATCTATATATAAAAAATTGGGAAATGATTTTATTTGCAGCAATTTCTTTTATAATATTGAATATGATATTTATCAGTAAAAACTCTAAAGTTTTTCCCCTCAGTTGTCTATTTCTTTACTAATATTAACTAGATTTATTTTGTTTGTGGAAAAGCATTTAAATTTTATATACTAATCACATAATAATTCTTATACTTCATTTGGTTATAAATTACTATTTCATCCATAGATGCAAAAGGTAACTTCACTGATCTTCTATTTCTAATCTGATGCCACCTTTTAGTCTTACTGTTTTAAATATAGAGTTTATCTTGGTATGAGATATCCATGTCTCGTTTCTATCAGACCATTTTCTAGTTTCCTCTTCATCCTTCCTTGATTTATATGGTACTTAGTATGTGTCAGGTACTGTGCTAAGTGTCTTCCAAATATTATCTCATTCGATCCTCACAACAAACTTGGGACAAAGATTCTATTATTAATCCCCATTTTATAGATAAGGAAACTGAGGGAGAGTTTAAGTGACAAGATCACACAGCTTGGAATTGTCTGAGGCCAGATATGAACTCAAATCTTCTTGACTTCAGTCCCAGAACATTATCCACCTGTTCATCTCCTTGTCTGATGTGTAGCAGATCTACCTATTGGCCTCTCCATTTTAAAAATAATGTCAAACAGTTTGGAGAATCACTGCTTTGTAGTATTATAAAAGGCTGGTACTTCCAGTCCTTCTCCTTTACTATTTTTTTCTCCCATTATTTCTCTTGAGATTCTCTAAATAAATTCCTTTATTATTTTCAAGATCTATAAAATAATGTTTTAGTAATTTAGTTGGTATGACACTGAATAGATAAATTAATATTAATTGTAGTATAGTTTTATTACATTGACATAGACTACCAATGAGCAATCATTATTTGCCCAATTATTTAATTATGTCTTTATTAATTTCCATAAGAATGTTTCATAGTTTTATTCAAAAACTTCCTGAATATGTCTTAGTAAATGAACTATCAATCATTTTATATTATCTGTTGTTATCTAAATGGTATTTTTATTTCTATCTTTTCAATTTTGTTTTGTTGTTAAAATGTAGAAATATTGCTGATTTATATGGATTTATTTTACATCCTAGAATTTTGCTGAATTTATTTAACTTTTTTAAAAATCATTTTTAGTTGTCTATTTAAGGTACTATAGCTAGATTATTTATAAAAAAGGAATAGGTTTGTTCCCTCCTTGCCTATGTCAATTTTCTTGATTTGATTTTCTTATAATATTAACTTTATTCAAATTTCTAAAATGGTTAAATAGTAGTTGTGATAATGAACAACTTCGCTCTGTCTCTGATTTTCTAAGGATGACTTCTAATATTTCTTTATTTCATATAACTACTAGCAGGCACAAGTTAGATGCCTGTCTTTTGAGGCAAATTTTAAAAGCCCCAAATGCATAGTAATTCTATCACTGGAAGTTATTTAACATAGTAATGATTTATGAGGACTCATAATTATGTCACCAATTAGAAAGTGACATCTTCCTAGAATTTCCTAACTTCATAGGATCACAACCATGAACTAGAACCACTACATACCCTAGTGCAGCAAACAAAGGGACACAGGGAACTATAAGGACAGACAGAGTTAGCTAAACATGTCTACAAAAAAATAAGAGGAGATTGGTAAGGAGCTATCTTTGCAGAATAAATGAATTTGATTGGAAATGGGTACTTACTAGATGAGATTAAAGTGATCCACAGTCATATGAAAAAATTGCTCTTAATCATTACTTATTAGAGAAATGCAAATTAAAGCATCTCTGAGGTGTCACCACACACCTCTCAGACTGGCTATTATGATCAGAAAGGACAATGATCACTGTTGGAAGGGTTGTAGGAAATCTGGCACACTAATACATTGTTGGTGGAGCTGTGAACTCATCTAACCTTTCTGAAGAGCAGTCTGGAACTGTGCCCAAAGGGCAATAAAAATGTGCATACCCTTTGATACAGCAATATCACTTCTGGGCCTGTACCCTGAAGAGATGAAGAAAAAAGATAAAAACATCACTTGTACAAAAATATTCATAGCAGTGGTGGCAAAGAATTGGAAATCAAGTAAATGTCCTTCAGTTGAGGAATGGCTTAGCAAACTGTGGTATATGTATGTCATGGAACACTATTGTTCTATTAGAAACCAGGAAGGGTGGGAATTCAGGGAAACCTGAAGGGGTTTACAGGAACTGATACTGAACAAGATGAGCAGCAGCATGGGGTGATGATCAACCTTAATGGACTTGCTCATTCCCTCAGTGCAACAATCATTGACAATTTGGAGCTGTCTGCAATGGAGAATACTATCTGTATCCAGAGAAAGAACTGAGGAGTTTGAACAAAGACCAAGGACTATTACCTTGAATTTAGAAGAAAAAAATACATGATACCTTATTGTCTGATCTTGCTATCTCTTTTACTTTCTGTTTCTTCCTTAAGGATATGATTTCTCTCTCATCACATTCCATTTGGATCAATGTATAGCATGGAAACAATGTAAAGACTGGCAAATTGCCTTCTGTGGGTTGTGGTGGGGGGAGTAAGTTTAGGGGAAAAATTGTAATACTCAAAGTAAATAAAATCTTTAAAAAAAGAAAAGGATAATTACTGAAATAATACAAGGTTTAGAGTCATCAATCTGTTTGTTTTTTTGGCCACAATTATATTTCTATATCTACATACCTATACCTATATCCATATCATCATATATATATATATATATATATATATATATATATATATATATAATCTGTATCTACCTATAACTATATCTATCTATACCTATATTAATATATATATACTGTCTATCTATACTATCTATACACATGTATATATGCAAATATATATATATATAAATATGTATGTATCTGTGTATATGAATATATGTAGATGTGTCTATGTATGTTTCTGTGCAAATGTGTGTGTAACCAACCAAAAAAAAGAGCCTCAATATCTTGTTTCAGGAAACTTTAATCTTCCTATAGCCCTTAGAGACAGGGGATGAAGTAGAAATAGATTTCAGTTGCACTTCCTAAAGGGAAAATTCCTAGATACACCATAACCGTGATCCAGATTTTCTAGATCAAAGAAGAAGCACATCAAAGATGAAAAAAGAAAGAATTCAAATAACTGAAAATCACATATGATTTAGTAACCACCACTATAAAGGAGCAGAGAACTTGGAATAAAATATTGTAAAAGGAACAGTCTATGAATTTACAGCTAAAAATAACTTACAAAAGAAAATTGAATATCATGGAGGAAAAATGGATCTTTAATAAAACAGACTCCATCCAATCATTCTTGACAGAAAGTTCAGAGATATACATAAATATTTAAGTGCAAGCCAAAGAGGAGTGAAGAGAAAAATATAAAAATGTAAACATGAATGAACAATGAAAAAGGACTAAACAAGAATAAACTGTATATATTCATATATGGAAGAAATTATTCATGTGTACCTTCTGAACACTATCATTATCAGGGATCATAGAGGGAGTCCATTTAGAGAAGACAAGGGAGTATTTATGTCTTAATTATCTTAAGAAAATAATGTGGATTGTACACCCTAAGAGCAACATGGGGGTGATGATCAACCTTGATGGACTTGTTCATTCCTTCAGTGCAACAATCACAGACAGTTTTGGGCTACCTTTGATGCATAATACCATCTGTATCTAGAGAAAGAATTGTGGAGTTTGAACAAAGACCAAAGACTATTATCTTTAATTTTTTTAAAAAATATTGTTATCTTATGTAATTTTGCTATCTCTTTTGCTTTATTTTTCTTCCTTAAGGATATGATTTCACTCTTATCACATTCAACTTAAATCAATGTATACCATGAACAATGTAAAGACTAACAGACTGCCTTATGTAGTGGGTTTGGGGGGAGGGAATCAAGAATAGGGTAAAAATTGTAAAACTCAAAATAAAGTGGCTTGCCCAAGGACACACAGCTAGGTAATTATTAAGTGTCTGAGGTTATTTGAACTCAGGGCCTGACTCCAGGGCCAGTGCTCTATCCACTGCACAACCCAGCCACTCCAAGTCTTTCTTTAAAAAAAAAAAAGAAAATAATGTGGAAAAAGAATGAGAAGGAAAGGAATGTTAGGGGAAGTTATCTCACATAATCAGGGTACACAGAGAGGGAGTGTTGGAGAACAACTCACAGCTTGAAACTCACCTTAATTTAAACTGTTCAAAGTGGGGAAGAATGCACACACACACACACACACACACACACACACACACACTCACATTTGGGAACAGAAATATAATAAATTCAATAGATTAATAGTAGGGAAAGGGAGAAGGAGAATGGAGTACTTAAGAGATAATTGATTAAGGGAAGAATTAGTTCTAAGCAAAACATGTGCTAAGGATGCACAAAAAATATTGACAACTCTTTTTAGCAAAAGATGGCAATTTGAGGGGTATTCATAAATTGGGGAAGAAAACAACAAATTGTGATAATATGGGTGATGGAATATTCTTGTCATGATCTTTTATCAACATAATCACCACATAAAATTCCAGAGGACTGATGAGTAAACATGCTACTTACCTCAGGATAAAAAGGGAAAGGACTCATAATGCAAAATGAATTAATTTTTTTGATAAATATATATGTTTGTAATGGATTTTTGTTTTTCCGGTGTTTTCAATTTGATGAGGGGCTGAGAAAGGAGATTTTGTCTAATTGAAACAAATATTTAAAAAAAATAAAAACAGGAGTTAAAGTCAAGATGGCAGAGAGAAGGCAGGAACTTTCCTAAGCTCTTCTGGGGTTTCCCTCGGAAACAATATTAATCAAGCCTCTGCAGACTTTAGAGTGACAATACCAAAATAAAGTGGAACATCTTTCAGGAAGGGAGGGGGCCATATGAGTGTACCCTGGGAGAGAACAGAAACTCTGTGCACAGGCAGTGGGTCAAGGTTGGGAATAGCCTAATATCTTTGGTCCTAGGGGCAATCTCCAGATGAATCTTTTGCACTTTGGATTTGGCTGCATGGCAGGAGGGATGGGGGATCTCCAGTGCAGGTGCCCAGGACTCCCATTCAGCTTGCATAGTTGGCCTGGACAGTCCAAGCTGGATGGCAGCCCCTATAGTTACAAGCCAAGAATACCTAGTGTTCCCCAGTGAAGACAGCCCAGAAACAATCACAGATGTTCCCACTTTTCCTGACTGCTCAGGGGATGGCTGGCTGGCACCCCTAATGCTGCCTGTCCAGAGAGAGAGCTGCTGTCATTCCTTATCATCAGTCCACTGAGCAATCTCCTGGAGTTCCTAACATGACTCCATGAAACACCATGAATCAGTTAAGCAAAATTTTAAAAAATGAAAAAATAAAATAAAATGTAAAATATCTCATTTGTAAAACTGCTAACTTGGAAAATAGAACCAGAAAAAATAATTTAAGAATTATTGGACTACCTGGAAGTCATGATAAAAAAAAAGAGGCTGGATAACATTCTTTAGGAAATCATCATGGAAAACATCTCTGATATCCTAGAACCAGAGGGCAAAATAGTCAGTGAAAGAATTCACTGATCACCTCCTGCAAGAAATCACAAAAAAATGCCAAGGAATACTGTGGTCAAATTCCAGAATTATCAGATCAAGGAGAAAATTCTGCAAGCAACCAGAAAGAAGCAATTCAAATACCTAGGTGCCACAATCAGGATTACACAAGACCTGGCTGCATCAACATTAAAGTATTGAAAGACTTGGAATATGATATCCCAAGGGGCAAGGGAGCTTGAATTACAACCAAGAAACATCTACCCTGCAGAATTGAGCATAATCTTTCAGGCGAAAAGATGCATATTTAACAAAATAGGTGACTTTCAGACTTTTCTGATGAAAAGATCAGAGCTGAATGAGAATTTGAGACTCAAGAGATACATAAAAAGGTAAGGAGGAGAATAATAAAAAGACTGCTGTTAAATAAGATTAAATTGACTATATTCCTACCTGGGAGGAAGACTTTCATAACTTTTGAGAATTTTACCACTTTTAGGAGTATACTTAGACTGAAGGTATGGACATAAGTTGATTTTGAAGGAATGATTACAAAAACTTAAGACTTTGAAAAACAGGGGGAAATTGTAAAGAGATGGGGGAAAGGGGAGGCAGAATGGGGTAAATTACATCACATGAAGAGGCACAAAGGACCTATTACAATAGAGGGAAAGAAGAGATGAGGTGAAAACTGTTTGAATCTCACTCTCATCAGATTAAACACAAAGAGGGAATAACATATACACTCAGGTTTAGAAATTCATCATACCCTTCAGGTATTAGGAAGGAAAAGGGTGGGTAGGGAAGGAGGGATTGATAGAAAGGTGAGATGGAAGAAGTGGGGGAATAAGGAGGATGGCTGGTAGAAAGGGGGACGGATTGACGGAAGCTGTTTTCAGAAACAAAACAATGGTAATGAGCGAAGTGGTGAAAAGGAGGGAAAGGACACATGGAGGGCAGATAGTATAGAGGGTAATTTAACAAAAAGCAGCAATATATTGAAAGATAAATTCCATTCAAAGTAACTATATACAACATAAAAATACATGAGTATTTTTATAAGACAGACTCAGAAATTATATGAAAACAACTTTAAAACACTTTTCATAGAAATAAAATCTAAATAACTGGGCAAATGTCAATTTCTCATGTTTATGCTTAGCTCATAAAATAAAAATGACAATTCTACCCAAATTTATTCAGTCATACCAACCAAACTTCCAAAAAATTACTGTATCATGCAAGAAAAAAAATAGCAGCTAAGTTTATATGGAGGTACAAAAGGTCAAGAATATCAAGGGAATTAAAAAAATGCTAATGAGTGTGGCCTAGGCATACCAGATCCAAAATTGTATTAAAAACAGTATTTACCAAAACACCTTGGTACTAGCTGTGAAAAACAGTGGTGGATCAGTGCAACAGATTGTGTGAAAAAGAAATAGTAGTAAATGTCTATAGTAATGTTTTGGATAAACCCAATGATTCTAGCTTCTGTGATAAGAAGTCACTCTTTGATTAGAAATTGAGGGAATGTCCATCAATTGGGGAGTGACTGCACAAATTGTGATATATGTACATTATAGAAAACTATTGTTCTATTAGAAACCAGAAGGGATGGGAATTCAGAGAAGCCTGGAAGGATTTGCATGAACTGATGCTGAGCAAGATGAGCAGAACCAGATCACTGTACACATTCCAAATTGCTCTCTAGAAATGTTCGATTAGTTCACAACAACTCCTATCCACAATGAATTATAATATATATATATATATATATATATATATATATATATATATATATATATATATATATGACTGTGGATACCCTTTGATCCAATAGTACACGATTTTTAACATGATCTCTCAAAGAGATCATGAAAAGGGGCAAAAGGGGTAAAAAACTCAAAAATATCTAGAGCAGCTTTTTTGTAGTGGCAAAGAACTGGAAATTGAGGAGATAACCATTAATTGGGAAATGACTAAACAAAATTGTGGTAGATGAATATGTTGGAACACTATTATACTGTTAGAAATTATAAAGGTTGGGACTTTAGAATACCCTGAAAAGACTTCCATGAACTGATGCTGTGTGAAGTGAGAATAAGAAGAACATTGTACACAATAACAGAAACAAATGATGATCAACTCTGATGGACTTAATCATTTCGGCAGTACAATAATCAAAGACAATTCTTAAAGAATTGGATTGCAATGTACCATCCATATGGTACAGAGAAGGAACAATGAAGTATAAATGCAGAAAAAAGCTTACTATCTTCAATTTTTAAAAGCCTCACATATTATGGGTTTTTTCTCTCTAATTTTTGCCCATTTTGATTTGATTCTTATTTCACAACATGATTAATATGAATTTATAATTAGTGTGCTTACACATGTATAGCCTATATTAGATTGCTTTCTGTCGGGAGAGGAAGGGAAAAATGTGAAACTCAAAACTTCGGCAAAAATATTGTTGAAAATTACTGTTGGAATGATAAATAAATAATTAAAATATTAAAAATAATAATAAATTTGAAATAGGAAATAATTAAAAAACTGACTTTTTCCCTCAAAAATAATTCCTATTTTTATCCATTTTTTGTACACTTTGATGTTTCAGAAAGTTTGCTCTGGTCTTTTTTTTCTTTTCTTTTGTTAATCTTCTAAGATTTTTTTCTATGTCCAATCTATTGAATTTTTCTTTCTTTTGTTAATGAAAACATTTGAAGATATTTAAAGATATAACATTCAAAGTCCTTTAGGATAGCTTTGGTTTCATCCAAAAGTCTTGGTATGCAGTCTCTCTGTCATTTTCTTTGATGAAGTTTACTATAATTATTTCTTCTGATACATTTTTAGAGTTATTGTCAGCTATTTGTATTTCATCTGGGTTCCTCTACAATCTTCCCATAATTTTGCTAAATTATTTTGAAAGGTAGTCAACTTTGGATCAATTTTCTTTAGGTTAAAATTTATAAAAGCTGTAATATGAAATTCACTTCTTAGCCAATTGCATTTCTAAATCATTTTTTTTAAATTGAGAATTATATTTTGTATTTCAAAAATTAATTCCAAAGCCATAATCAAATATTACTTTTCCCATTTTTTTGTATGTCATTGAATTTAACTACAAAAGAAAATACAAGGTTCAATGATGTAAAATATCTGAATTTTACAAAATTACCATGTTAGAGTAGCATGTTTAATTCAAATACTGTGATTCTTTAAGAGGTTAATGACCATGTTCTTATTCTTTTTTAATTTGAATTTTCTTATACCAATAAAGGCCAGCAAGTTGTTAAAAGATATTGATGTAGAGATGCACTAATGTTTGTGCACATAGCAAAAAATTTCTATTAGGGGGCAGCTAGGTGGTGCAGTGGATAGAGCACTGGACTTGGAGTCAGGACTACCTGAGTTCAAATCCAGCCTCAGACCTAGCTGTGTGGCCTTGGGCAAGCCACTTAACCCCATTGCCTTAAAAAAATGAAAAACTAAAAAAAAAGTTAGAAGAAAAAAAATTCTATTAGCATGATCTGAGTTAATCAATGTGAAAGGCATAGCATGTTGAAGTGAAAAAAATGCTGAACTCAGAAGACCTGGCTTCTAAGGCTTGATTGTACATAGTGTCGTGTGAATCTGGACCAGCAATTTATACTCCTCTGTCTCATGCTCAGAATCAGTGGGTTTGGATTAGATAATTAAGCTCCAATTCACCTCTGATTCTATGTCTTTCAATATCTTCAAAGTTCTATGCAAACATAAGGCAGTTGTTATTGTTTACATTCATTTAAATTATATGTACAGCTGAAGTAGTGGAGTAAGAAATCAGAGGAAATCATTGATGAATTTTAGACATGAAAACAGATCAAAACTAAGACCACTAGAAGCCAGGCACATTTGGCACTGGACCTCTGACTTTGAAAATCATTATCTTTCTATTCTACCTTTACCTAGTGATATTTTAAAATAACTTGTAAGAAAAAAAGATTTATGTCCCATTGGAGTCATTTTGGTTTTGGGCTTCTATTTGAGAATAATTGTTACTTGCTCCTTAATTGTTCAGCTGCCTGATCAAATTATTCTTCAAAGTAAAAATCTTGAGTGACTCCCATTTACCTTCAGTATAAAGTAAAATTTGTCTTCCCACCAGTTAATACTTTCCACAATTTGTCTTCAGTCTACCTTTCTAAACTTTTTTTCACATTACTTTCCTTCATCAGATCTATATTCTAATCAAGTATATTTACCCTATTTGTTCCCTCATATTAGGAGATGGTGCATAATTAGAGTACAAAAGAAAGACCAATTAAACTTATACTTTTGGTTGAATGCCATGATACTTCATCAATTAAAATGTAAAAATAATACAAACACCCTCCCTTATGAATAATCAACCTTAGTTTATAGTTCCTTTATATCAATGTGATGACAATGTATGCCATATATTTCAGAAGTGAGCATTTGGCCAAGGTCTGTCAATCAATATTTCTTTATGTGAGCATGAATATGCTCTAGTTTCAGATGTAAATGCAGGCCAGGTCCCAGCAGCTAGACAGCAGCAGAGGTCCTGGTAGCTAGATAACAAACCAGGCAAAGTCTGACCCATGGGAACACTGGGGCAAAAGACAGAACTGGGTTGGGAACCAAGCACTGCATAGGCAGTACCTGGACATAAAGGAGGGGAAAAAAAAAAAAAACCTCTGCAAACCTAATGCCTGGACTGCAGAGGCAATATCTTGGTCAGCAAAATGTTGTAGACCCCAACCCCAGCACAAAGAACTCAGAACTATACTTCCTATACCCCAGGAACAGAACTCAACAATCAATATGAATAAACAAATAAATGAGAGCTAACAATAGAGATGTTAAAAATGCTGCCTCAGAAGAAAGCAATGAAAAAATACTATGAATTAAATGCAAATCCACAACTGCATAGAAGAGGTTAAAAAAATTAAAAACCAAAGAAGAGAGAAAGAAGAAAAATAGAAAAAAAAGAAATAAGAGCAATGCAGGAAAACTTTGAAAAATTGACCAAAGAAATCAACTCTTTTAAAAGTAAAAGTAACCACCTGGAAAAGGAATGTAACTTCAAAAAATAAAATCAACCAACTGGAAAAAGAATGCAAGTCATTTTTAAAGTTCTTAAGAGAGACCTTTGGGGACTCCCAGTACTTAAGAGTATTTAGAAACTCTATACATAATTAACTCAGAAATGACTTTACTGGATACTTAGGGATTTGTAATACAATAGGGCAGAGGACTGGAGTGAATTTAGGAGGGTTGAACATAAAAAAAATTAGGAAGAGATCTTATCTTGGTATTTTTTTTTTTTACCAAAAGTTCATCTATTTTATTCTTTTTTAACATCCATCCATATGCATATGTATATTGTTTAGTTAAAAAATTTCCTTCCACCCTCCCTTCCCACCCACCTTCTGGAATAGATTAACATTGTGCATACATATTTTTGAATAAACATGTTTACAGATTAGTCATTTTTGGTATGAGGAATTAAAATTAAGGGAAAGAAGTACATAAGAGATAATTTTTATAAAGTGTTCAGCAGATTCTGAAAAGTTTTACTTTTTTGTTTTTGTTTTGTTTTATTTTGTTTTGCTTTGTTTTTCTTTCTCTGGATGGATATAATATTATCCATCTCTCTGAACTGCTGAGAGGAGCTGCTTCCAACAAGGTTGATCATTTCACAATTTTGTTAATGTGTATAATGTTCTCTTGGTTCCATTCCCTTTGCTGTTAACTCATTTCATGGTTTTTTGTATTTTCCTCCATATATAATAATCCTTATTTTCCCAATATTGTAAACTCCTTAAGGGCAGAGGTCATGTTGAAAAATATTTTGCGTCCCTCATTGTGCATAACAGATTTCTTGGGTCTAGCAATTGAATAAAATCTTGTTGATCCATTGATATTTAGATTTTTATGAAACCTTAGTAAGTAAATATGACTTCTGTCCCATCACAAACTGAAATAAAATTAGACTTAGATGCTCTGGAAGGAGAATTGGGAAACAAAACAATTATATGCATTATTTCGAAGTATAGTACAATCATTATTTTATTCCCGTTGGACTCAATAATTGATTGTGGAAATGAAAGTGATGACTATATATATACATATATATATATATATGTATGCATATATATACATATATGTATATGTATATATAGTAATAATCAAAGAATGCTATATATATTTTCTCAAGAAATAATGCTTATTAATGAATGCTCTTTAAATTAGACAGCATAGTTATCCTTATTCCTATTTCTTAGGTGAGAGGTTTTATGTCAAAATTTTTTTCCTAGAAGTTTCCAGTTTTCTGATATTTTCTCTCTGTGGCATTTAATGCCATTTCAAGGAACCTAGTACCATACAGATTATAAATATGATTATTTTCTACCAGTCACACAAGAAATTTGTCTTATTACTTATAATTGTAATTTATATTAGGCTTCTTGAGGGCAGGAACATATAAGTATATTTTTGTCTATTTTTTTGAATATGGCCTATTTTGTCTCACAAGCTCTTACACACAGTGCATAATCATCTTTGACTTACTAATTGATTGTGCATCCTGAATTCATAGTACCTTTAGGAAGACCTGTTTTCATAGGTGGAGGTTCTTTCCTCACTGCAGGAGATGAAAATCTGTTACTAATTCCTCCTGTGCAGCTCTTGTTCAGTTTTCCCCATAAATCTTTGGAGGCAATCTTAGAAAATGCAATGGTCTAAATATATCTTTAAGCTGAGGTTTGTGTCTGAACTCTACTGAATCCGAGTTTAGCAATGTTTCTCCTTACCCCAATACCTGATCCACATATGGTCTTTTATCTTTTAAGCTAAACAGTAAATTTTTAAGGAAAAGGACCATATCTATTTTTTTTAACGTCTCCCACAACTCTTAATAAAGAGTTAGTCTCTCTACTTCAACCTCTCTGATGATCTCCAGTCTCAGATTTCTGGCTGCCTTTCAGATATCTCAGACTGGATGCCCAGCAATTATCCTAGACTCAAAAGGTCCAAAATTAAATTTATTTCCCCCTTCCCCTGAACTCTCCCCATCTCTTGGCTTCCTTCTTATTATAGTGATCAAAACCATCCTCCAAGTCCCTCAGTCTCAAAACCAAGGGTTCAACTCTATACTACTCATTCTTTTTTTTTTTAATACGCTTTTTTTTTCCCGCAAGGTAGTGGGGTTAAGTGGCTTGCCCAAGGCCACACAGCTAGTTAATTATTAAGTGTCTGAGGCCGCATTTGAACTCAGGTTCTCCTGACTCCAGGGCCGGTGCTCTTATCCACTGCGCCACCTACTACTCATTCTTACTACCCATATCCAGGTGTTTTCCAGTTTCATCTTTGCAAAATCTCTCAGATACTTCCCCTCCTCTTCTCTGACACAGTCATCACTCTTGTGTAGGCCCTCATAACCTCATACTTGCATCATTGCAATAGGCTTCTGGGGGTCTGAATCAAGTCCCTTCTCCCTCCAATCTATCTTTGATTCAGACCCTGAAGTGATTTTCCTAAAACAGCTATCTAATCATGGCATGTACCTATTCAATAATCTATAATGGTTCCCTATCAACTCCAGGATCCAATACTTTGTCTGACATTCAAAGTTCTTCACCACTTAGCTCCTTCCTAGATTACTTCCCACTCTTGTTGTACTCTTTGATTTAATGACAATGACTTCTTTGCTGTTCCACAAACAAGACACTACCTCTCTAGAGATTGATTAATTCATTGGTATAAAAAGCATTAAAACAGGTTTTTATAGATTGCTATGCTATAAATTAAATTACCTTTTTAATGACTTTTCCTTAACTACAGCATCTGATTTTCCTCAGGTTGAATGTGCTGCCCTTTATAAGCAGGAGATCTTCATTTCTTATTCAAATTTTTTTCTAGAAATTATGGTGGATTTATTGATCAATAAGTCAACATAGTACCAGAAGAGTTAAATTACTAATATTGAGCATCTTGCTATAAATTAAGCCAGATTATAAGGAATTGGCAGTTAAATGGAATCATTTCTAATAGTTTTTATTTTTTCTTTCTTGAAAGGGCAAAGGCATGAACAGCATTGTTTTTTCCTCGTTCCTTTGCAAGGAATAAGAAACACTTTCAGGTGACATTTTTTATTCAGCTGTTTCAATCATTTATGACTGTGACCCTGATTGGGATTTTCTTGGCAAAGATTCAAGAATGGTTTAGCATTTACTTCTATAACTCATTTTACACAAGAGGAAACGAAGACAGTTACATTTAAATGACTTGACCAGGACCACACAGGTTATGTGTCTGAATTTATAAAGATGAATATTCCAGATTACAGGCATGGTACTCTATCCCTGTGCCACCTAGTTATCTTTATGGGATGATAAGTCATCTCTTATTTCATCATTTATGAGGACTGTATTCAAAATGACTGCCACAAAACACTTTCTGTAATAGTCCTTTCATAATTGAAGGGATGGAGAAATTTTATAAAGAATTCACTGAGATACTCAAAATTAAGTAGCCTTATCCTTCCATAATCAGTGCCATCCCTGAAAAAATAAATATACATGAGTAGAGTGAAAAATATATTAGAAAATATTATGCACAATCAAGAAGCAAAAGTGAACAAAGGCTTATGTACTACAAATAAACATTTATAGTGATAGAGTCTTTGCTTTACTGATATAGAAAACTACTGGATGAGGAAACCTCCTCTTCCAATGTATTTTAACACAAACATATTGAAAGGGGAAGGTTCAATGGGGAGCACTGAGCATAATTGGGAGAAACTAGTTATAGCTCTAAATAACATGACAAAGGGAAATGATCTCTTAACAGACTTTCAGACTAAGGTAAATACTATTTTAAAGGTTCTCTTCTAGCAATGGATCATAAATACAAAAGTAAAATTATAAAAGATTCCTTGATAAGTTCAACAATAAATTTCTTCAACCAGATTTTAATATCAATAAAGCATAAAGAGGAGATTAATACTCACCAAAAGTAGTACCATTATTATAGATATTCAGTACAGAATTTAAGTAAAGGAAAGTTTTTCTAAATGGAGAAGTCCTTTGTGTATTGTAGTTTGTTGGTCACATCAAAAATCAAAACTCTGTTGCTGTTTATTTGTATTCTGTGGTCCCATTAGCAGATTTCTTGCAAAGATACTGGGATGTTTTTTTTATTTCCTTTTCCAGTTTATTTTACAGATGAGGAAACTGAGGCAGACAAGGTTAAGTGACTTGGTCAGGGTCACACAGCTAGTAAGTATCTAAGGCCAGATTTTAATTAAGGTCTTCCTGACTCCAACCCTGGTGCTCCATCTATGGCAATTCTCCAAACTAGAGATTTATATACATCTTAAACAAAAGAGATCAGCCCAATAATCTAAATAGGGAAATAAAAATAAGTGGATGAAGAATGTTTGTTATCTAAAGTATAATATTCTTGTGATTGGGCAATTGACAGAAATGGTCAATAAGGGGAGAATTTTTGAATAGACATCATACATAGTTCATGAACTGGACCTAGAATGGAATAGAAGAAAGATAGGATCCTAGTTTGCATTTATGATTTTGGGCAGTGTTTGTACTCAAAGTTCATTATAGGAAAGGAAAAGAAAAATAGTGCCACTATGTGACTGAAAATTTGGATTGCTCCTATATCTAGGTCACCCAAAGGATGCCAGAAAGATGGGAGGTGGGTGTAAATAGAATACAAACATTAACAAGGATAAGTTTTGTGTAAAAAATAGTACAAACATATTGTTGAAAATAAGAATAACTGAAAAATATGGGTCAGTCATGTTACAAGAGTAAAAGATAATAGATGGAAAATTAGAATTTTTACATTAGTGCCCATGTCATGACAAGAGACCCAGAGAAACATGTATATTGGATAGAAAGAACTCCTGTAAAATTTAATGGGAAGATGTATAATAATAAGAGGAGGAATAGATGGGTTTTGAGCTTCAATAAAGAAAAACATGCATATGTTGGTTAGGATCAACAATTCATTGGAAAAATGAATTATAGTATACTAGATTGCAATAATCTTTCCAGATTTAATGTTGGGAAATTCCTGAAATGACACATGTCCAGGTATAATACACATTTCCTACCAATGTTCTTTCATTCTGCCTCTCATCTTCCCCAACACTAATGCACAATTCACTCATGAGACATAGGATTCTATTCTAGTTCTGTTACTTACTACCTATGTGACCTTGAAGAGAATTAAAACAAGGAACATTTAGAGGAGAGAGCCTTAAACTTGCTGAGAACACAAAGACAAAAATGAAACAGCTTCTTCTCTGGATAAAACACTCAGGAATATTTCAGAAAAGAGCAGAAAAAATTAAGGGGGGGATATGAAATCTGAATTGAACCTTGAGGAATGATAAGGAATCCCAAGGGAGGAAATACCAAAAAGTACAGATAATTTTACTTCTATGGATCTAGTTATCCTAACCATAAAATTCAGCAAGTAGAATAGATAAATGTTTTAAAGGAATTTTCTGGCTTTAAATACTCTTTTCGTAAGATTGCAATCTCCATAAAGGCAGGAATATTGTGTTAGCTACATCTTGTATCTTTTCTGACTAAACAGCAAATGCCCATTAGTGGTCTGCATACAACAGATGTATAATAAATGTATGTCAAACAAATGAAAGACATTCTATTAATTCCTTTGCCCAAACATTTAAATGGATGTGCAGGGTACTGTAGAGTAAAATAGTTTAGGTTTGAATAGGTTTCCTATACTTGTAGTTCTTTTATTCTGCTGGGACATGACTCAGAGACAGAGATAAAAGAAAAACATAAGTATTAAATGATAAATTCTTTAGAATGAGTTTATGAGATCCATAGGGGGAAAGGAAGTATTAAACAGGGGAATCAAGGAATTCTTTCCCGGAAGAGGGTATATTTGAAGCAGACTTGAACAGATGGGTAGGAATTCAGATGACCTTCTCTAGTGGATATGCTTCACGGACTCTGAAGGATGGAAGACCTTAGAAGTCATTCAGTCCAATTTTGTATCAAATCAGGAAATCACTCTGTGACATCTCCAATTTCTGCTTCAAAACTTTGGAGTCGGAATGTCTACCATCAATCAATACCTAGCCCATCAGACACTGGGAAGCTTTTACCTTTACAGCAGCCCCAAACTGGCTCTCTGTAAACTCCACCCATTGCTCCTTATTCTGAATTCTAAAACCAAGTAGAACTACTTTAATGTCTCTTTCACATAAAACTCTTTCAGATTCTTGAAGTCTATTATCTTGCCTTCCCTTAAGCCTCCTCTTTCCCAATCTTAGCATTTTCAGTTCCTTCAAGTGATCTTCCCATATAGCAAGTTCTTCAGATTCTTCTATAGATGTTCTCCAGGTTGTCTATGTCCTTCCTAAAATGTTGTGCCCAAAACTGAGTACAGTGCTTAGGATATTCTTCTAAATGAGGCAGAAAATAGCATGTCAGAATGGCCATCTCTTATTTCATTTGGATACTATGACACTTATTAATGTGACCTAAGATGAAATTAGCTGATCTTCTTTGTCTCCTTTAAGAGAATAATTGATTCCTTTTGTACTAAATAAATAAAACTCACACTTCTTTTTCAAAAAAAATTGGTGTCAGCCCAATTCTTCCTTCTACTTGTATTTATCTACAACATTCTTGTTATTAAATTTGGCTCTTCATTCTAACCTGCTGATAATTTTTATTTAATCCTGACTGCCATTTGTACCATCTGAAAATTTGATAATCATTCTATCATTGCCTTCATCCAACTCAGTGATAAAACTATGAAGTAGCACAGGGTCATGAATAGATCTTTGGAATATTTCACTAGAGACCTCCTTCCAAGTTGACATTGAATTAATCTTTCTATCTGGTCATTCAACCAGTTCCTAATATACTTAAATGTATTATCATTTGTCCCACATAATTATATGTAGTTCCCAGAATAGTGAGATTTTATTACATGATTTACTGCTGTTTAAGACAAAAACACAAAAGGTCTATACCGATCCTTTGCCTGAACTAACCAGTTTATCTGCCTTGTTTAAACAAATAAAATAAAAATGGGAATAACTTAGAATGACCATTTCTTGATAAAGTAATCCTGGGTATTAGTAATTAATTTTTCCCTTTCTTAGGAACCACTTCAAATTAGAACCAAACTTTCTGGCTCATAGTCCAATACTTTTTCTACTAGATTATACTTCTTTTCTCACAATTTTTCAGAAATCATTTTCAATAATATGTAAATTTATGATTAATTTCCAAGAGAAAATATCAAGATTAACTTTGGTTTTCACCAGTAATCCATGGATAGCCTCCTTGTTAAGACAACTGTTCATATTGCCATAAGCAAATCTTTCAGAAATAAGTAGTTTCCTTTCGGAGGAAAGGCAGTAGAGTTTATCTTGCATGGAATACAGCATTCCAAGGGCATTTCACTCTCTCATTCCAGTGTTCTCTGGGCATAACTCTGTCTCAGTAAATGGTCATTTCTGCTGAAGTTTGCAGTTTCTCTGTTTTCTACCACTCACTTCTACCACACATGAAAACTGAAAGTTGTCAGATGTTTTAGTAATGTTAAACATTTTGTGAGTCTATTTAGGATTTTCTTGTCAAAGATACTGGTATGATTTGCCATTTTCTTTTCCAGCTCATTTGATAAATAAGAAACTGAGGCAAATAGTATTAAATAACTTATTTGCCTAGGATTACAGAGCAAGTAAGTGTCTGAAGTTAGATTTGAGCTCAGAAATAGCTTCCTAGATCTAGACCCAACATTCAATCTACTGTGCTACCTAACTTATGGAAAATAAAGCTATTTCACAGTGAGACTCAAATGAGATAATGGTGAGTAATGGAAAGGGGCAATCAAGGCCTCCCCCTCCCACATTGTTTTTATGTTCTAACCAGAGAACATTAAGTGATAACTCAACACTCCCACATATGGTCTAGCACACATCAATTTGAAGACTTTACAGATGTAAGGTGAGTGGCTATGGTATATTCCCTTCCTCTTCCTGCTGCTGTTATAGGGTCTAAAACATCATTGTACCTAAATCAAAATACTAAAACCTTTAGGATAGAGACAGAACATGTCTGACCCATTGGAAATAACCAAGGCTTCCTAAACTTAACACCATTCCTGTTCAATAGTTTGTGATCAAATATAAGCTCATGTATGTGAATCTTGGCAAGAAATTATAATTAATGCAATACATTCCCTTTTATGTTGTTCAGTTATTTCAATCATGTACAATTCTTCACGAGCCCATTTAGGGTTCTCTTGGAAAAGATTCTGGATGATTTGCCATTTCTTCTCCAACTTATTTTACATATGAGGAAACTGACATAAACAGAGTTAAATGTCTTGCCCAGGATCATATAGGTAGTAAGTGTCTGAGACTGGATTTGCACTCAGGTCTTCCTGACTCCAGACCCAGCATTCTATCCACTAAGTCATTGAGTCCTAGTTGCTCCTAGGCTAATATAGTATATTTCATGTGAAATAGTAAATTTGCAAACAGAAAAGCCACATACATTCACAGCATATTGTATTATCTTGAAGCCAAGTAGATCCCAGTCTTCAGACAAATTTTTTCAGACTTTTTGAGAGGAGTGTCATTTGCCTAGAACATAAATTATCTCCTGTTTCTCAATTTGAAATCCTACCCTTATTCATTAACCTTCTCTGTCAGGCATTTAGTGTTCATTGTATATTGTTACCTACCTTGTTTGAATACCTCTCATGCATGTCTATTCTATTTTTATAATTGCTACTTGTTTATGTCTTTCTGCATGGAAATTTTCCTTTGTGTAAATTGGTAAATTCAATGGTATCCTGGAATTCTGAAACCCTGAAAAACTTGTTATTCTCAAACGAACTGGAAAGATTTGGAGAATGGACCTGGAGATAGATTGGTATCAATGTATAGACCTACTTAAGTATGGAGTATGGTAAACAGATGATAAAAGTTTTATCTCCATTAAATCATGAAACAATTTGTATTGGTTACTGATATAATTGGTTAAGTAAGTAACCCCCCTTCAATAAATTGTATATATTAAACTATTAAAGAATATTTATGTGCTTTCTGTCTCTTCTAGGCTAATAATAATGTTTGTCCTTCATTTTAAAAAAATACCATGACATCAGAGGGGTGATTCCATGATAGGCATGTGAATTAAAATTGAGTAAGGGCTACTGTGCTAAATCACCAGCTTCACTTTTTCCTCCAGAGTCATCTTGGTCCAATGGCAATATATGAATCAGGATGCCTGAATATGTGAGGCAATCAGGATTAAGTGACTTTCCCAGGGTCACACAGCTGGTGAGTATCAAGTGTTTCAGATTGGATTTAAATTTCTGTCCTTCTGACTCTAAGGTCAGTGCTCTATCTACTGTGCCACCTAGCTGCCTCATTTTCTAGGCCAGCAGTTACTTTGATCTCAATCAATCTTCATACCGGACCAGATATTAAGAAGTGAATATTTTCTTTTTTTTTTAAAGAAAGCTTATATTTATTTAATTTTGAGTTTTACAATTTTCCCTCATTCTTGCTTCCCCCCCAACCCCCACAGAAGGCAGTTTGTTAGTATTCACATTTTTTCCATGGCATACATTTATCTAACTTGAATGTGAGGAGAGAGAAATCATATCCTTAAGGAAGAAAAATAAAGTATAAGAGATAGCAAAATTGCATAAGAAAACTTTTTCCCCTAAATTGAAGGTAATAGTCTTTGGTCTTTGTTCAAACTCCACAATTCTTTGGATACAGATGGTATTCTCCATCGCAGATAGCCCAAAATTGTCCCTGGCTGTTGCACTGATGGAATGCTCAAGTTCATCAAGGTTGATCATCACCCCCCATGTTGCTGTTAGTGTGGACAATGTCTTTCTGGTTCTGCTCATCTAGCTTAGCATCAGTTCATGCAAATCCTTCCATGAGAAGTGAATATTTTCAGCTGAATCTTAGTGTCTTTTTAATAGATAGTTAGATTCCCTTTGTATAATAAAATTATATTGCTTTAAATTTACTGCTCCAAAAGTGAAAATTAGTGTTACCTATCTTCTTTGTGATTGTTCAATGTATTTTAAATCCATTATAGATATTTCTCTTTATTTTATAAATCAACCTGTTGTTCGTTATATGCCTCTACTGGACACATTTGTCATTAACTTGCTCCTCCACTTGACCTCCCTACATTCTGCTTCCTTTTTTTCCCTCTTTAATCACATTCAAGACTCAAATCTTCCTCCTTCCATTTCAATAAATGTTTTCTTTGTGGTGCTGCCTTAAGCTTCCCCCATTCTCTCTACCTCTATTAATTTCTTCTCCTGTGACTTTTAGATTTATGCTCTATTGTGAGAATAGTTACAGTGGCTATATTTTTTATAATGTCCCTTTTGGAATATATCAATCTATAAATAACCAAGTCTTAAACACTTAGGCACTGGACTAAATACTAGAGATGCAATAACAACAAATGCAAGAAGAACAATAACAAAACTTTGCCCTCAAAGAGTTTATATTCTAATTTCATTCTTAAAATTTATTTTCCTCTAGGGACTCTATTCTTCATGCACTACTTTCTAACTCCCTTCTCTAAAATTTTTCCTGGTTATCCTCTTTACCTAGAGCCCCTTTTCTGTTAATTTCTGTATCCTCTATTTTCTGGCTTCCTTCAAATGTTAGCTAAAATCTTACCTCTTGCAAGAAACTAGTTTTAGTGCCTCCTTAATCTTAGTACTTTCCCTCTGAGACTATTTCCACATATATATATATATATATATATATATATATATATATATATATATATATATATATATACATACATGTACATATAACTTTGTTGTGTTTGTACACAGTTGTTTGAAAGTTAATACCTTCATGAGAGTGTCAATTCTTTGAGAACAGGGACTCTTTTCTTTGCCTTCTTTGTATTCTCAATACATAGATAGAAACTTTTTTTAAAAAGTGATTTCAAGAAGGGAAGTCACTAGAAGTTAGAGAGAATCAGGAAAGGTCTCCTATAGAAAGTAGCATTCCAGCTATTTGAAGAAATTAAAAGATTCTGGAGTCAGAGTTAAGGAGAGAGAACATTCCAAGTATGGACAACAGAAGCAGATAGTATAAAAGCTCTGATCCAGGACACAGAACCTCATGCATGAAGAACACCAAGAAGGCTATGGGATTGGATTATAGAGTACATAGAGGGTATTAATACATACTGGAAAGATGAATTTATCTAGGTTATGCAGAGTTTTAAATGCAAAAAAGAATCTAACTATAAGCTCAATGTGATCTAGTATAGTTTACTAATAAAGGGGGGATATGAGCAGATATGTATATATATATATATATATCATAGAAATTCACATTTGTGACTATATGAAGGTGGCTAGAAATGAATTGGAGTTGTGGGAGATTTGAGGTATGGACATGAATTAACAGGATGATATTAGTAATCTGATTGTGTTGATGATCTGCAAAGAAAGAGTGTGTATTATACAATATATCATATGAGTAGAAATAATAATATAAAACTACCAATCCTTTTGTCAAATTACTCCACTTGCAACTCTTCTTTCCTCTCTCCCCAGACAGTCTTCCAGTTCTCTCTCAGCAATAGATCTCAGTAACTACTTTACTAAGAAAATAGAAACCATTTTACTGAAGCTCACTTTTCTCTCCTCTTTTATAACTAAAACCTCTCTGTTATATCTCTCTATGCATTCTCTCCTCTTTTCCTTCAGTCTCTAAAGAAAACTTGTCCTTCTCAAGGCTAACCTCTTCATTTAAGCTCTTGATCAGGAATTTTCCCCTTCATCATTATTTCCAGTAGTCCATCATGTCTGGAATTATCTCCCATTTCAGCTACATGTCTTAGCATCTCTAGCTTCTTCCCAAGCAAAGTTCAAGTGCTATCATCCCTTCTTTACTTACTCCTTCCTCATACCTACTACAGTTATTAGGTCTTCACTCTAGAACTTATTTTACATCTATTTTGCATATCTATCTACAGTTTGTATTCCTTAGACAAATATAAGCTTCATGAGAATATGGACTGTTGCACTCATATAATAACAATGATGATGTTACCCAGCATTTATATGGTGTTATTCTAAGCACTTAAGAAATATCTTATTTGATCCTCATAATAACTTGAGATAGGTGCTATTATTGCCTTCATTTTACAGATAAAGAAAAATGAGACAAGCAGAGGTCAATTGATTTGTCTATAATTCATACAACTAGCAAGTGCCTGAGACTGATTTTGACCTCCTTGGGTCTTCCTAAATCCAAGTCCAGTTATTTATCCATTGAGCCATTAGAATTGCCAGTACTTTGCATGTAGTCAGTATTTAGTAAATGTTGTTGAATTGGACTGTATGGACAAAATTCTCCTCTTCTCATTAACTCTTCCACTTAGGAGAGACCTGCAAAAGAATTGCCATATTTAATTCCACTTCTAGAACATCATTCTGCATTCATCTCTCATTTTGCAGTGATTATTATTTTCTTATCTTTGTCATTGTCATCTACTAACCTACAGAACACTCTCCTCTTCACCCCATCGTCCTCTTCCTCATTTCATTCTCCAACAGAAAATTTTATTATTTTTAATATCTATTTATAAGAAAACAGCTTTCAGTTATTTGATTACTGACTCTATCTTCTTTCTAGCCTCAAAGACATTTACAAAAAGTACCAGACCTAATACTTCCTGCTCATATATAAACTACTATTCTTTCTTTTCACTGCTCACATTGCTCCATATTCCATCTACATTAAGTCTCCAAGGGGAAAGAAAAGATGAAGGGACTTGCCCAAAGTTACATAATATCAGAGGGAAATCTGAATCCTGGTTTTGGAGATTTTGGAAAGGGGGAGGTAGCATGAAAACTTTTCAACTATTTGGATGGTTCCCATATGAAAAAAGGGATTAGATTTCTGCTTGATTCCAGAAGTTAAAACTAGGGACAGTTTGGAGATGTAGAGAGGTAGACTTAAACATCAGTTAATGAAAATTCTTCCTATTTATTTTAGAGCAAACTTTCTTTCATGTTTTTTGCAAGTGAATGGGGTTAAGAGACTTGCCTAAGGCTACACAATAAGGTAAGTATTAAGTGTCTGAGTCTGAATTTGAACTCAGGTCCTCCTGACTCCAGGTCCAGAGCTCTATCCATTGTACCACCTAAACTGCCCCACCTAACTGCCCCAAGAGCAAGTTTTTTGAAACTAAAGTGTTTGGATCTACCAAGGATCTATGAATACATTTCAGGAGGTCTATGAATTTGGAGGAGAAAAAATGCATCTTTATTTTCACTATATTTTTATTTCCTTTTTAATCTTTTGTATTTTACTTTATGCATTTAAAAACATTATTCTGAAAAATCTTTAGCCAGTAGTAATAGGGTCCATGACACAGAGAAATTAGGAACCACTGATCAAGAACCATCACAAAATGAAAGCCTCAGGTGACCATGAATTCCCTTTCTTAGTCAGTTCACATGGAGACTAGTTGATCCCTTGTCAGACATTTTAGAGATTCATGTTTGGTGAATTGTTTGAATTAGATGATCTCATTTTTCCTTTCCAGACTTGCTATTGCTATTTTATTATGTTTCTGAGATTTTTGCCTTTTCTGACAATTCCAGTTTATGTAACCTCGTTCCTCCTAAGTGCCCTTGTCCCTGATGCCCACATAGTAACCCATAGTGACCATTTTATTTGCTCAGGAAGCATTAGAGTCTGTGGCGAGGATATGGAACAGACTCTGGAACACGAAAATACATACAGGCTGTAATTTAATTTGAATCACCTCTGCTTACCCCTGAGACTCGATTTCACCTTAGCAGTCCCAATTAATAAGGGGTCCTTGTAAATTTCATCTAGACGAGGGAATTTTATGTTATTTTGTTTCTTGGAAACTTTTGGCAATCTCTTGAAGTCTTTTATAGACTTTGTCTCAAAATAATGTTTTTAAAATGCAAAAACCAAAAAAAAAAATCTCAAGTATAGAGAAAACTAGAGCAAGGTTTTTAATCTGGGTTTAAAATACATTTAAAGAAAACAAATTTAGCCCCAAATTAAGAAGCTTGCTCTATCCAATTGATAAGAGGGAGAGGGGGGGGAGAGAGAGAGAGAGAGAGAGAGAGAGAGGAGAGAGAGAGAGAGAGAGAGAGAGAGAGAGAGAGAGAGAGAGAGAGAGAGAGAGAGAGAGAGAGAGAGAGAGAGAGAGAGAGAGAGAGAGAGAGATTTCATTATTGAGGAAACTAAATCAGACAGGGTCTGATTGTAAATGTCTGAGACTAGATTTCAAATCAAGTTCACCTGTCTCCAGACTAGCATTTTTTTTTTATCCCTTGTACTTCCTAGTTGTCTCCGTACAGAGAAAGTTCAGAGACAAGAGTAGGGAGTGTAGGGAAGAATAGAATTAAAGATAGAAGTCTGATGGATCTTTCTCTCCCTACGTTGTCTTAAGCCAGGATACTATTTGTCCATTAATCATTGTTTGTACTTGATCTGATACCTACCTCTCCAGAGAGCTCCATTATCTCTCTACTTCTCTAAGTCCCAGTCATATTTTTGGAAAAGGAAGTGAGAAGTTTTCCAGCCTTATCATTTTACAGACATTTCTGACTCTTCATGACCCCATTTAGAATTTTCTTGGCAAAGCTACTGGAATAATTTTCCATTCCCCTCTCCAGTTTATTTTGTAGATGAAGAAATTGAGGCAGAGTTAAGTGACTTGGCCAAGGTCACACAGCTACTATGTCTGAGATTAGATTTGAACTCAGGAAGATGAAACTTCTTGACTCCAGGTACAGTTCTCTACCCATTGCAATCTAACTGCCCCTTCCTGTAGTATAAGTATTTTAAATAACATGTTATATTGATTGTGCATATATATAATCAATATTAGATTACTTGCTATGAAGGGGAGGGGAAGAGAAGGGAGGGAGACAGAACAATATGGAGCTCAAATTCTTACCAAAGATTATTCAAAATTATCTTTACATGTAATTGGAAAAAATAAAATATTTTTAAATTGAAAATAAGTAATATAATATAAATAATAAAAATGAGAACAGAAATAATAACATTTAATATCATTGTTCAGTTGTGGTGTTAGACAATAAATATACCTTAGATGGTCAAAACCAAAGGCAAAATTAAGCCACTTTTGTCTTCATCTGGATTATATGCTATCTTCCTTTAGGGAGATTTGGTGGAAATTAATTTGAAAACAGACAACCAGAATTCAAATTCACCTCTGTTATTATGTAACTTTGGGCAAGTCCCTTCAACTTTTCCCAGTACTTAGTATAGTGCCTGTCACATAATAGGTATTTAATACATGTTAATAAATTATATTATTTTGGTCAATGGTGCACTACTTATTTCACTGAGTTGTAAGGAAATTATTTTGTAGAATTTAAAGTACCATAGAGGTGTGAACTATTAGAATACATTCCCATCAATTATGATGAGGAAATTCTTATCCATGTAATTAACTATCCAAAGGCCTTTTTAATGCAGGATAATATTTCCCTTTAAAAATGGAATTCTTTTTTTTTCTTTTTTGGAGAATATGCTGGGACTAATTTAAGTTAAAGCTTTGCTCTTATTTCAATGATTCAAAGATATTACTATGGTAGAAAGAGTCCTAAATTGGGATTTAATTGACCCAAGTTTTGTTTCTGTTTTAATTTTTAATTAACTTTTATTAGTAATTTTAATGTAAAGAAACTTGTATAAACTATTTCGAAGTTCATATTTCACTTCATACTTATTTTTGCTTAATATACATGTCAGATAGGAAACCTGACCATATTGGTTTTGCTTTGCTAAGGTAACTGTTGGTAGTACTAAAAATTCAGTAAATTTAGAAGGTTTTTTCTTTAGGTTTTTGCAAGGCAAACGGGGTTAAGTGGCTTGCCACACAGCTAGGTAATTATTGTGTCTGAGATTGGATTTGAACCCAGGTACTCCTAATTCCAGGGCCTGTGCTTTATCCATCACACCACCTAGCCGCCCCTAGATGGGTTTTTAAAGAATGAATTAATTACATGATGGATCAAATATAGCCCATGAATGATGTTATAAATATCCAAATGGCCCTTGGCAGAAAAAAAAGTTTCCTCACCCTTGATATATATATATATATATATATATATATATATATATATATATATATATATATATATATGTATATATGTATATATATATACATATATATATAATTATTGATTTTCTGATAATCATACCAAATTTATTAAAGAAGTTTTGACCATGTACAAGTACCTTCACTTCCTTTCCTTTCCCATTTTTTCTTAAATCTCTGCAGTCTGTTTTCAATTTAATCAGTCCACTGAAATTGCTCCCTCAAAACTTACCAGTGATCTCTTAATTGCCAAACCTAATGGATTTTTCTCAATATTTATCCTTCTTGACCTCATTGCAGCCCTTGAAACTATTTATCAACTTCTTCTGATACTCTTTTCTCTAGATTTTTATGGCACTGCTTTCTCCTTTACTTCTCCTGGTACCTGTCTTATTGATATTTCTCTCTCCTTGTATTTTTAACATTTTTTTTAAAAAATTGTTTTTTAGTTTATTTTATCTCACAGTTTCAGGAACTTTCAACTCACATACTTCATCTAAATAGGATTTGTGGCGGAAGTTTGAAGGAATCCCTACAGCTTCTGTGCTTCCTGCTAGAGGTCCAAGGTGCTGACCTAACACATTTGAACCCTGTCTGTGATACAAAAATAATTATGTGAATTTAGGCAAGTCATTTCATCTCTATGATCCTCCAGTTATTTAACTGTCAAACAAAGAGGTTGAATTAGATCCTTTATAATGTCCTCTCTATTTCAATCATTCTATAATTCTATGGCTGTTCTCTGCCCATTCTCAAGCAGTTTGGACATGGCTACATTGGACCAACTCAAATAATTAATATTCTACTAATTACTGGAGAAAAGATACTGTTGAATTATTTCCTTCTCTAACTCATTGTGCAGATGAGAAAACTAAAGTGAACAGAGTTAAGTGACTTGCCTGGAGTAACAACCTAATATGTAACTGAGTCAGATTTGAACTCAGGTCTTCTTGACTTCAGGTATGGAGCTCTAGACACTGCTTTGTGTTTGTTAATAAAATGGTAGTATTATAGCAAGATAGTATAATTTATTAGATAGTAATTAGCAAGCTTCTTTTAAACCTTGTTCCAGTGACCTATTAACTCTAATTCTGGACATGACAGAATTTTCATCTTTGCTCCATGATATTTGCAAAGTACTTACTTAGAAATCTGATGATAAAGCCTGCTGTCTATTCCTTTGCCCTTTCTATAACATCTGACTCCTTCTCTCTGCTCATCCAGACCCTAGTTATTTAATTATCGAAAAAGTCTCCCAATTGTTCTCATCAACCCAAATCATTCTCCATTTCACCCCTCAACACAGCTGACAATGAGATATTTCTTAAGCCTAAATCTGATCATGTAACTCCTCTAGTCAAAAAATTCTGTTGACTCCTATTGATTCTATGATAAAAAATATAAGACATTCTATTTATCCTTTATAATGTTCCTCTGGCACTGTTCAATCTTTTCAACATCTTTACAAAGAACTCCTCTTTCATATACTGTCATCTAGTCAAATTGACCAGCTCTATTCCTCATCTAACATTGCATATTCCATCTCAATCATATCTGAGAACCACAATGCAATGCTTTCTGAACACCATCTCCTGTAATCCCTATGTTCTTTAGAGATGTCACTCAAAATTAATTTTCTAAATGAAGACTTTTAAAAAAAACTCACAAATGTTAGTGCCATCTTTCCCTAATTTTCTTATATACACACATAAAATATATTCATACAGACATATATGTATATGTTGCATTATATAGAAGGGTGGATAGATAGGCAGATAGACAGATAGATAGTTGGTATAATTATAGATTGGGTTAGTGAGATCAACTGGGAGATTATTTGAATAATCCAAGTAAAATAGGGGTTTAGATTCTAAACTAGAGTAGGGGCCGGGTGAGCAGAGAAAAGAGGTCAGATGTTATACACGAGATAAAGGGATAGGAAACAAGATTTGGTAGCTGATTCAATTTCTGGAGTCCTGGAGAATAAGGAATAGAGGAGGTTCCAAGATTATAACCTTGGAAAACTAGAACAATGGTGGTACCTTCAAAATAGAAAAGTTTAAAAAGGGGGAAAGATGAGGGCGGGGGAAGATAATGAGTTCTGTTTTAGATATATCAAATTTTAAATATCTCAGGGATATGTATTTCAAACTATACTACTGGCACTTTGAGATTGAAACTGAGGAGAGTGACTGGTGTTGCCTATATAGATTAGGGATTTATCTATATAGCAATAATAATGAAACCCATGGTAGCTGAGAAGGTAATCAAGACAGTGCCCAGAGAAAAGTGAAGATCATTTCTGACAGAGGTTTGAGCAATACCCACAGATAAAGAATATGAAATGGTTCATGAGCCAACATAATAGACAGCAAATGAGTAGTTAAGGGGAACCAGGAGAAAGTTGGGACATGAAAACCTAATAGAGTATCCAAGAAGAACAAATGGTTAACAATTTCAAATGAAACATGAGGTAAAGTCCAAGGAGAGACAGAGAGAAAATGTCAGCACCAAGGTTGTCTTGTTTCTATTAATTCCTAACAGTAAGTTCCAAAACCTGAAGTAGGACATGAGTTGTTTTTTGTAGAAAGCTAAGTACCACAGTACATGCTATGTCATGAAGGTCTAGGGACCACCATCATCTCAGTCATTTACTGGATGTTTGGGATCTTTTTTATCTTCTCTCAATCTCACATTCCTCAGTTATAAAATAAGGAGAATAATAATAGATTATTTTCTTCTCCCTCTACACTATTTCACTCAATTATCTCACCTGTTCCATGATTCAATTCAAATCGACTTATCCAGTCCTGACTTTTCCTATTCTCTAGTCTTTTAGCTACTATAGTCTTTGGATATTTTGAACTGGGTTTCTAATAAATATCTTAAACTCACCATGTCCACAACTGAAGTTTTCTTTCCTCTCAAAATATTCTCCTTTCAAAATTCCCTCAATATTGAAGACCAGCATCCTGTGAGGCTCCTAGGCTTGCAATCTGAATGTTATCCTCACTTTCTCTCATGTCCCATATCAAATATATTGCAAAGGGTTATAAAATTCAATTTTGCAAAATCTTTCAAATATACCCCCTTCTGTCCTTCAGCAGACTTGTTCATCTGTACTCATACAAGGCTTCATTACCTCACAACTATTGCAATTGCCTATTGCAATATTCTGTTAGTTGGTTTATCTGTCACAAGTCTCTCCCTATTCTAGTTCATCCTCCATTCAGTTGCAAAAATGATTTTCCTAAAACAGGGATCCAAATATATGACCTCCTGAGCAAAAAACCTTACTGATTCCTTATCACTTCAAAAATTAAATATAAACACTTTTAGTTTGATGTTCAATGTTTTTCATAACCTAATTCCACTTTCCCACCTTTACAGTCTTCTTCCACATTATAAACTTTCCACATGTGCTCTTAGATTCAGTAATATTGGTCTCCTTGATGTCCCTTGAACATGATATTCTTTTGGATCAGAACATTTTGCTCTGATTGCCTCCAATCCTGGAATTCCATCCCTTCTCAATTTTGCCTTCTGATTTCCCTGACTTTTATCAAGTCCCAGCTAAAAGCTCATTTTCTGCAAAGAAGCCATTCCCAATTGATCTTAATTCTAGTGGCTTCTTCTATGGATCATATCCTTTATCTTCAATATATGCACATATGCATATGTCTGAATATATATTTTCACATTCATATATATATATATATATATATATATATAATACCATTGTTTGCATGTTTTTTTCCCCATAAAATTATAATTTTCTCTAGGTCAGAGACTATCCTTTGCCTTTCTTTAAATGACAGTACTTAGCATGGTTACTGATAGTCAGTGCTTAATAAATGCTTATTAAAATTATTGTTGTGAGAATCAAATCAAATAACTTTGATAAAGCAGTTTGGAAACATTGGAGTTCTCTAAAAATATTAGCTATTATTTTTCTTTCATTTAAATTTTTGATTTTTAACTTTTTCAGAGAACAGCATAGTGGATAAAGATAGTGTTGACAAATAGAGTATGCAAATTTACACATACCAGGAATAAGAAAGTGGTTTATACTTTAGTATCTTCACTTCTTTCTTTAACACTATACACAATGTTGACACTTCCTATAGAATTTGCATTTAATCAACAGACATGTATTCAAGCCCTTACTGTAATGCCAATCACTGGGAAAGATGCAAAGGTTAGGTGTTATACTATTTGGATCAAAGATGCTGGAATTTTGCAAGTTTCTCTATATAGGTCTTTGACCAAAAAAGTAGGTAACTCCTTCCTGAGTACATTGTATAAAGGATCCAAGTACACAAATCCTTTGGATTAGCTGGCCTCTGAATTTCCTTTTAATTCAGTACTGGGACTCTTTGATCTAAATGTGTTAAGAAATAGGGAACTGGTGAAGATTTTTTAATAAAAGATTGTGTATGAAATATTGTTGAAGCAGAGCAGAGAGAAATTTGCATTATCATACTACTTTTTGTAAGGAAAATAGAGTAAAATTGAATATTTGAGAATATAACTGATTTTACAACTGGGCTGAAAAAGTCATTAGTGATTCAAATTTAGTGTGGCAGGAAGTCTCCAGTGGAGAACTCCTATTTAGCCCAATGTTATTTAATATTGTTATCAATGATGTGGGTTTTCTTAGAGTTCTACTTATCTGGTATATTATAATGGTTATCTATCTCTCTTAAATATGGATATGATGAGATGACTGCTAAAAATTTCCAATTCCCAAATTTTTTATTTCTGTGGTAGGGAGAGAGTAGGGGCAGGGATAACCATTAGAAAGCTGTTGATAGACTGGAGGGGTTTAATGAGGTTCCATAGTTGATGATGGCAGGCAGTGGGAAAAATAGATGAGAAAGTTGCGGCTAAGGTAGAATCAATAGGACAGTAGATAGGAGAGGTGAGGGCAAAGGAAGATTCAAAAATAACCTCAAGGCACTATATTTGGTAGACTTAGTGATTGGTGGTCCTAAAGACAGAAATAGTGAAGTAAGAAAAAAAACAGGTTAAGGAAAAGATATCAAAGCTTGACTTTTGGATGTGTTGAAATCGAAGAACCAGTGGAATAACCAGGTAGAAATGCCCTGTAGGAAGTAAGAAATAGAGGTTCCTTGTCATCCCTTTTCAGTCTGTTTCTTGTTTATACTGTTCTACCAAAAGCACTCTTTTAGAGATTACAGACAATTTAAAAACACTCAAATAACATGGTTTTGACTTACTTTCAGTCCTAATCTTGCTTGTCCTTTCTGCTGTATTTGCCACTATTTGCAGTCTCTGCTTACTGGTTTCATTGACACTACATTCTCTCTGTTCTCCTCCTGTCTATCTAATTGTTCTTTCTCTGACTCCAGGAAGAAACTCAAAATTCTGCAGGGTTGAAGACTTTTGCCTGAATTTTGAATACATTTCTCCCTATTTTATTTCTCTATATTTGATCAGCAATCAATCAACAAGTATTTATTAAATGCTTACACTTTGTGAAGTACAGGGAATACAACAAAAAATCCATATCATTTCCAGCCTTTGAGGATATATAAGGAATATAAATCCAAATGGGAAAGGAATGTACAAAAAAAGGAGCACACAAAATGAATATATAATACACATCAGATAACTTGAGTTTAAAAGGATCAGAAAAGGTTTTCTGTAGAAGTCAATATTTGAACTGGGGCTGAGATGATGCCTTTTGATTTCTATATTGAGAACAGCTAGAATTTATATTGTCCTTGAAATTTTGCAAAGCATTTTACACATATTAACTTGTTTGATCCTCCTAATAACAGAATTATGTGGGTGCCATTATTATCATTATGTTATAGATGAAGAAACTTCCTCATGAAGAAGCTAAATGACTTGCTCAAATTAGTGCAGATAAATATCTAAAGCAAATATATATATATATATATGTGTGTGTGTGTGTGTGTGTGTGTGTGTGTGTGTTTGTGTGTGTGTATGTGTGTGTGTATGTGTGTGTGTGTATACCACAGTTTGTTAAACTATTCCCCAATTGAAAGACATTCACTTAATTTACAATTCTTTGCCACCACAAACAGGGCTGCTATGAATATTTTTATATAAGTGATGTTTTTACCCTTGCTCTCCATGTCTTCCTTGGTCATAAACTGCTTTCCTTTCCATAGATCTGACAGGTATACTACTCTTTGATCTTCTATTTGCTTATAATATTATTTTTATGTCTAAATCCTATATCCATTTTAATCTTATCTTGGTATAAGGTATGAGGTGTTGGTCTAATCCAAGTTTCTTCCATTCTAAATTCCAATTTACCCAACAGTTTTTTTTTTTATCAAAGAGAGAGATTTTATCCCAATAACTGGACTCTTTGGGTTTATCAAACAGCAGATTACTATTATCATTCCAGCTATTTCACATAATGTATTAAATTTTAAAAGTAAAATTCAAGGGGAAAGGTGGTAAAATTTTGGTGAGGAGGAATATAAGAAAGGAAAGTGAAATATATAAATGGAGAAAGATTACATGGAGGGACATACAGAATTAGTAATCTTAACCATAAATGGGAATGGCATGAACATTCTCATAAAATGGAAGTGGATAGCAAAATGGATTAAAAATCAGAATCTTACAATATATTGTTTACAAGATCCTAAAATGTGCTGTTTACACTTTGTAGCAGAGGAATACACACAGGGTAAAGGTAAAAGAATGAAACAAAATAAATTATGTCTCAGCTGAAGTAAGAAAAAATCATGGACAACAATCCTAATCTCAGATGAAGTAAAAGTAAAAATCAATCTCATTAAAAAAGATAAGGAACTACATATTTTTGAAGGAACCATTGGTGATGAAGCATTACTAAACATGTATGCACCTAGTGGTATAGCATCCAACTTTCTAGGGGAAAAGCAGAGTGAATTACAAGGAAACATAGACAGCAAAATTTTAATAATGGGGGACCGCAATCTTCCTCTCTCAGAACTAGATAAATCTAACCACAAACTAAAGAAGAAGAAGGAAGTTAAGAAGGTGAAAGAAATCTTAGAAAACTTGGATATGATAGACCTCAGGGGAAAACTTAATGGGGGATAGAAAAGAATATACCTTTTTCTCAGCAGTACATGGCATCTAGTGCAACAAAACTGACCTTGTATTAAGGTGCAAAAACCTTATGATCATATGTAGAAAGGCAGAAATAATTAATACATAATCTCAGACCATAGTGCAATAAAATTACATGAAATAGTGTCATGAAACTAAATAGCTTAATCTTTTATTTATTATTTTTTTTAGGATTTTGCAAGGCAAATGGGGTTAAGTAGCTTGCCCAAGGCCACACAGCTAGGTAATTATTAAGTGTCTGAGCTTGGATTTGAACTCAGGTACTCCTGACTCCAGAGCCAGTGCTCTATCCACTGCACCACCTAGCCACCCCTAAATAGCTTAATCTTAAATAAAGGTGTATCACTAGCAAATAGTAGAAATAACAAATAAAAGTGGCCCAATTTATTAAGGACAGTTTCTATGACTAAAAACAACATCATAAAGTTAAAAAAGTTCCTAATTGTAATCAACCAAAGTTTTCATATTCAAACTTTTAAACCTTTGTTGAGAAAAAATATAATAATGAATAAGTTATAACTAACCAAAACTAAAAGACAAAGATGATACAAAAGAAGTGAAAAGACAGGAAAGAAAAAAAATTTAAAAAATCATATGACTTGGTAAAGGAAAATAGTCTTAGAGGGTCTTCTTGAATAATACATTTCCGACATACAAATTAGATCACTTAAAATTTCTTGATGGAACCAGAAGTCATTTTGTTCATTATTCCCTGGTAATCAATTTGAAGCAAAATTTAGAATAAAGAGACTCACACTTGTGAAGATATGTGGCAGTGGTATGAAGCACACTTTATACAACATCTAAATGGAAGAAGGCTCACTTAACAAATGATAAAATTCTTTATATACTTTCTTTTGCAGATGTCATTATTCAAATCGCATTGAGTCCCAGGGTTCCTCTGAGTTTCCTCAATGAATTTCACAGGCACTCAAAAAAGACTAGCTGAACAACCCACAAATAAAAAAAGGAAAACTAAATTGATGAAAAATACCATTTGTTCAAATTTCCAAATGACGTGTATTTGGAAGAATGATCCATTGAGCTAATCTTCAGTATGACAGATAGATAGCCTGATATATGTATATGTATATGCATATGCATATGTATATGTATATGTATATGTATGTGTATGTGTATATGTGTATGTACATGCATATGTATGTGTATGTAGATATAGATATAGATTAGATACAGATAGATACATAGATATAATCTATGTATCTATCTAGATATATCTGTCTAATCATATATATCTATATACATATGGGTATATCAGATAACCTCTGCAAATGGACAAGGATCTTAGCCTAGATTGTATAAGGAAAAAGGGAGTAGGTGATATTTCATTTGAAAAATGAATATAGTTGTTTCAAGGAGCCCAAGTTCCTCCATCTTATGAAATCCATCATTTTAAACAAAATTAATGATGCTGTATTGTCTCAAATCTTAGCATATCAAAATCTCCAAACAACCATTATTTTAAGTGACATAGAGGACAATGGAAATAATAACAGTCTTACTGTCATGGATGATATAGGTCTTCTGAATATTTCTCAGTCATGCTATTGCACTCCACTCTCCAGTTTATCATACCTAGACCCAACAATTCAGTTTCCGACCTGGGGTCCTCTTCTCCAAATGGATAAGAATTCACTCTATGTAAGTGGCTCAGCCAAGGCCAATCAAATGAAAATTACTATTTCTAGAAAGTACATTTACATTTAAATCAATTATCCTGTAATTCCACTCATTATAATGGCTTTCCTCCCCACGTAACACCAACACCATCCACCTTCATTTTCCTCCCATTAGAATGTAATGGAAAGTTAGATGGCACAATGGGTAGATTGCTAGACTTAGAGTTAGCAACTCATTTTCCTTAGTTCAAATCTGATCATAACACTTACTAACCATATGAGCCTGGGCAGCACAGCACAGGTTAGAAAAGGCAAACCACTTACCAAGAAAACCCCAAATGTGATCACAAAGCAGCAGACATGACTGAAATAACTGAGAGAAAGAACTAACTTTTTCTTTGTATTTGTAGCCTTAGTACTCAGGCCAGTGGCTCATCAGTAGGGACTTATTAAATATGTTTTCATTAGTTGATAAATTTATAGAATTATATAATTTTGTCTTGGAAGTTGAAGGGTTGTCAGAGGCCCTTTAATAAATATTTCTCATCTTATAAATTAGAAAATTGCAATGCACTGAGTTGAAGCAAGGTTAGGCCAAGGTTACAACATCTTTTTATAACTGAGTCAGAGATGAAATCTTAGTCTTTTGACTTCAAATCAAGTGCTCTGGATCATAACTTTTTCTTACTGTTTACTTATGGTTAAGTTATTTTAATAAATAGCACAGAAGATATCAGGGTTGTATGTGATCAAAAATGGAGGCAGGATGGACATTTAGGGAGTGATAAATGCTGACCATCATGAATGTTAAATTAATATTCTGGATATCTTGTTCTTTTGAAGACCTGAAAGTATGCTTGAAGTGAATTGGATAGATGCTCTTAAGAAGTATGAAGGGACATCAACTAAAATCACAGAGCCTGAAATGGAGTAGATGGCCTGCAATATGAACTGTTTATGGGAGGTCTCAAACCTTCAGATCACTGAAGATCTCCATACCAGACAAATATTTTCTGTTCCTTGAATATATCTTATGCTTTCCCACTTCTGTAGCTTTGCCTAAAATCTTCTTTCTATTTGGGATTCCATTATATTCATTTCTAGTCCAAGACTCAACTGTCATATCACTCTTGAAGTCTTCCGTAATTTCTATAGCCAAGAGCCAGCAAGACACATAAATGATCTATACTCCCTGCCTTGGAGGATTTTACATTCTATTAAAAGGAGATAAAAGTGGAAGAAGAAGAATTAAAAAAAAAAACAGAATAGAACTGGTCATTGGGGGGAATTAGGTAAAACACTATGAATCCAGATCAAGGAGAATTAAGAATATAGTATCACAAATTTAGAGCTAGAAGGAATTTAGAGCTATCATTTTACAAATGTGGAAACTGAGGCTCAGAGAGATTGGTAATTACCCAATGTGACACGAGTAGTAATTAGAGTCCCAATTTAAAACCAAATTCTTATGAATCTAGAGTATCTGTTGGTTCCATTAATTTCGATTTCCTTTCAACATTCTTAGCACTTTATACATCTTTTATTATATTTTTACATTCCAGTTTACATTAGACTTATTTATCTTTATTGGACTCCAAGATTCCTAAGATCAGAGACTATGTGTTATTCTACTTTGTGTCCCTCATAGCATCCAGCACTACGAGGTAATCAGTCAGTCAGTAAATTATTACTGAATTAATAATTTGGGTCAATTCTTTAAAAAAGATAGTCCAGGGGGCGGCTAGGTGGTGCAGTGGATAGAACACTGGCCTTGGAGTCCGGAGTACCTGAGTTCAAATCTGGCCTCAGACACTTAATAATTACCTAGCCATGTGACCTTGGGCAAGCCACTTAACCCCATTACCATGAAAAATCTAAAAAAAAAAGATAGCCCATTTGCTGCCTGTTAAATAAAAGGCAACACAACTCAAGATTAAATACAGATACAATTTGAATGTATTTCAATGGTTATTTATGGGACAAAATGACTGCCCAAGTCACTAAGAAGAAAGAGGTGAAGAAAAAATTCCCTAGACAATAACAAATAAGAAACCTTTTCAGATTTCACTTTTGAGCTAAACAGGTGGGGGGGATGGGGAAGTAGGGTTTTACTTATAAACCCTCATTTTGTTTCTGAATCTCAGCCAAGAATAGTATCCAAAAGTTGTCAAACTAAAAAAAGAATGCTTATTTCAACTCTAAACTGGAGAAAAACTGGTAGAAATAGTACAGTTGCTGGAAATAAATATGGTTATGAAATTCTGAGAGTAACTTTCATTGGCAATTGAAGATAGTCCATATTCGTTTCCTTTATGGAACTAGGAAATAGTCACAAGACTGGAAAACACTAAGGCTATGCAAATATAGCTCTGAAACAAAATTTTACTCCAACTTGAACTAGAAAAAAAAAGGTCATTTTGATATTATTAATTATATTTCAAATATGTGATTTAAAAAGACACTTGGATAGCATTTTCTTCAGTCATACTATGATAGTTGCTGATCAGGTAGACTAAATTATTTATTATATATATATATATATATATATATATATATATATATATGTTTTTGCCAGTAGTAAAAACCATGCACATTGTGGATAAACCTGATAATGATCTATGGTTTGTTGCTATCCTATGCATTTTGGGGCAGAGAGAGATGAGAATTGTTCTCATCATACTATTGTCATCTAATTCTCTCAAAATGCTTGCGGGCAAGGATGGGGGGTGAGGGGGTGATTTCCCATAGAAAGCTATTGATTTACATTTCTTTTCTATTCTTTGCATTAGTAAAGCACATTTTTAATATTAGGCTGATTCCTTCTAGTGTTGGTTAGTAATATTATATCATTGAGAAAGCTGTTACGAGAACTGATATTTCCTTTCCCAGCTCAAACTTGGCATGAAATGCAGTAAAATGTTCTGGCTTAGAACCAATATTGTATTAAGCATTGATATTAGCAAGGCACCATTTAAGTGCCTATTATTAATAATACCATAATCAAGAGTGTCCAAGTAGGATGAAAAAGTAACATCTTTTCCAAATCTCTTCTAAATTTTAGGGCTCTCTATCTTCATCTAAAGTGTTTGTTACAAGTTTTGAAATGATAACAACATTTTATAATGCTTCATGTTTTACATAGAGTTTTCTTCACAATATTCCTATGACACAGATAGTGTGAAAGTCAATGTCTCATTTCAATAAAGCAGTTAAGGGCAGAGAGGGGAAATAACTTGCCCATAATAATTGGCCACTCAGGGTCAGTACATTCTGAATTAGGGTAGAAAGGCCCTTAGAGATGATCTATTGAGAAGTGACATGTACAAATGATAAGGTGCTGAATGGGGATATGGAGTCCTAATTTGAGTCCCAGTTTGGCCTCTTACTATTTTGAAGACTTTGGACCAGTCACAATCTCTGAGTTTCATATTTCTTCTCTGAGAAATGAGGAGGTTCAGTGCAAAATCAGTGATCCTAATCCATCATGCCCTTTACATGAATGCTCAGAGGAGGGGAATCATTGGCTCAAAGTCGCAAAAGTAATAACTAGATGAGAATTTAGATTCCCTCTCTCCAAATCTAGTATTTTTTTTCCATCTTTACTGCTATTATCATAGCTAAAACTTACTTGATCCAGGTCATCTTTCTGTAAGGACACCAAGCTCTTCTTGAATGGTGGAAAGGAAGAAACGTATCTATTTTCACTCTGCTAATCCTTCTCTAACCAAATTCCTGGAACACAGCACCAGGTGAAATTTTTATCAGCCAGCTTTTAATACTGTTTCAGTTGAAACTGTAGCTCAAACTAGTTTCACATGGTTTTCTCAAATGAAAATTATATAATGCACAAAATATGAGAGTAGCTCAGAGCTTACTGAGCTTTGCAAGAAGAGGGAATGCGGGTGGAGGGGAAAAAATACCAATGGATTAGTACCACCAAGGGCTGTTCATTTCCTCTGTGAGAGCAACAAACAAAAGACAGGATTTCTGCACTTTAACAAGCTCAATGATAGGAAACAATCTCCGGCAAATGATGCCATCTTTAACAGAAAATATACCCCCCCCCCCCACCCACAGGAGTCAAAATTGTCAGATAAAATGTTAAATCTGGAATCCAAAGATCAAGGTTCAAGTGCTCAGGCTTCCAAAACCCTTCCATCTCTCTGGGCCTCAGTTTCTAGTTTCTCCTCTGTATAAAGAATGAATTTAAAGTGCTTAGTTCATAGAGTTGCTATGGAAATGCAAGGGAATTTTCAATTCAAAAGTACTTTTTAATGCTAAAGTACTACATAAGTGTAGACTGAGATATGTCTATTTTTTTTTTTGGCAAGGTAATAGGATTAAGTGAGTTGCCCAAACTCACACAGCTAAGTAAGTATTCAACCCTGATAGGAGATTCAAACTCAGGTCTTCCTGAAGCCAGGACCACTTCTCTGACCACTGCTCTATCCACTGCTCTGACCACTGCTCTAGCCACTACTCCAACTAGCTGTCCCAGCGATTTCTAGTTTTAAGTGAATGTAAAAGAGTTTCTCTAAAATAAAATAGACAGAACACAAAGGGACTTGCTTCATCCTTAATATCACATCATTGTCTCCCATTCTTTCCTTCCTTCCTCTCCCAACTTTACCAATATAAGACTTTTTTATTTAGTTTTTGCAAGGCAAATGGAGTTAAGCGGCTTGCCCAAGTCCACACAGCTAGGTAATTATTAAGTGTCTGAGGTCGGATTTGAACTCAGGTACTCCTGACTCCAGGGCCGGTGCTCTATCCACTGCGTCACCTAACCACCCCAATATAAGACTTCTAAAACAGAATCACAGAGCACACGACTGGAAGGAAATATAGAGATCATTATTCAAGAAATTCTTAAGCTACGGTCATTGGATCCCCAAGAATTTTATGGATAAATTTCAGAAGTCCATAAAACTGGATGGGGAAAAGAAATCCTTATTTTGATTAATCTCTTACTGGAATTCAGGGTCTTTTTAATTTTTATATTTAATTTCATTATTCAGAGCAGAGTATCATAGGCAGAGAGAGAGAGAGAGAGAGAGAGAGAGAGAGACAGACAGAGACAGACAGAGACAGACAGAGACAGAGACAGAGACAGAAAAGGGGGTGGGGAGGAGAGGCAAAGACAGGAGATAGAGAGAGATTCACTAATATAAAAGAGAACAATTACAAAGGCTGGGAATCCATGCGTGTGATTTCTGTCCTGGTTGGTAGAGCAGTGTTTACAGTGATGCAGAAAGATGATAAAATATGCTCTTAAACTAGTAAAACAAAGATACTCCCGCTTAAGTGTCTGGAGAACTCCATATTTTATCTGATCTGAACATTGTCAAATCCATTAGAAGCTCTTCAAGTCGAAGTGACAGCACTGATTGGTGGGATGGCTGATAGAATAAGTCAAATGTCAGTGATGTTCCCTGTCTGTTGATAGTGCTGATTCAGTGATATGTAAAACTCCCTGGCACTGGAAGTGGTCCTGTTCTCTGCCCTCCCTTCCTCCCTCCCTATCATTCTCTCTCCCCTCTCCCTCTTTCTCTATCATCTAAACAGGGCAGATCTTCATGTTAAAAAGGTTTGGGGGTTTATATTTTTATCTCAAGTCAATGTCACCCTAGTTAGAACAGTGAACAGCCCATTGTTTTAGGATGTACTCATTTAGGATAATTTTGTTCAGTTTTAACGAGCACTAAAGATGGATGGCTGGATCAAGAGGTCTGAATAAAATGGCAGAGGTTTTGTCAATTAAAAGATGCTAATCTCAGCAGCATCCTTCTTAAAGAAAAGAAAAAGCTATTGAGAGAAATAGAATATAGAAAATATAAACACAGAGTGCTAAACCAATTCTTTCCAAATTCATTCATCAAAAATTTGTTTGTTTTTTAATTATTGCCATGAAAATGGATAAAGCAAAATTTGCTCTTTTTTAGCACAAATAGGTTCTGTGTATTACCTTTAAGAGTGGAAACTAGAAATTTTGTCTTCTTTAGGGAATTTAGGTAGACTTAGGGAAATGGTTATTATTTTTAAAGGAAGGAACAAAATAATCTGATTAAGGAAGTATTAAATATTTAAGTCTAACACCCCAGAGTTCTAAGTGAGTATAGCTGCATTTTGAACTAATTTGGATCATCAGTTATCTGAACAACCTAGCAGACTTGCATTCAAAGTTAGTAGATAAGGCTAAATCAAATCTTAGGAGGTTTCAAAAAAGAAGGATAGAATTAGTGGCAGAACTTATGGCATCTTGTGGACCACTTTCAGGATTTCATCTTATACAATTAATCAGTAAATATTTATTGAATACTTAAAGATATACAAATTGCTCTGCTGAATACTGGCTGCCCTATGCTTAATCAAAGCCTAAAACTGAAATTCATTTGCAATGAATCATATCAAATGTACTATTGGGTGTGTTTTGGGGGTGGAGTGGCTTGAACAGATAAAATAGTAGAACAATGCCAAGGAACATTTCACTTACCTGGAATGTGTGGATTGGCAGCAATGCAAAAGGCATCATGTAATAACTTTATTTTTTTTTGCAAGGCCAACGGGGTTAAGTGGCTTGCCCAAGGCCACACAGCTAGGTAATTATTAAGTGTCTGAGACCGAATTTGAACCCAGGTACTCCTGACTCCAGGGCCGGTGCTGTATCCACTGTGCCACCTAGCCGCCCCTAATAACTTTAAATTTTAACTAATTATTATTTGTCAGAAATAAAGCTTAATTGTTTCTATGTTGTCACAACCTCTCTAAATTTCATTATTCTAGGGCAAAACATAGATCATACCCTCCAAAGTTAAGGATTTATGCCAAAATAATAAACATTAACTTTCCCCAGTTATATGAGATAAGTGCTTAGAAAACTATGGAATTATTTATTAAAAAATAAATGTTAATAATGAGCATGAACTTGACTGACTGATAAAAATATGGAAATCTGTGCTACACATTAACACAGAACCTCAGAACTGACAAATTCTTGTCCAATCTACAGATGATAGAACTGAGATTTTGGAGAAAACTCATTGGTCGTCTTGCCAGAAATATTTACCTGGAGCCCTTCATCAATAAAGGTTAACAGAAAATGCTGATATTTAATGTTTTGCCCCAGACTGGAAAAAGAAAATACTGAAGAATCATGGTAGCTAGGTTTTATAGTGTATAGAACACTGAGCTTGGATCAGGAAGACCTGAATGAAACCAGCCTCAGATACTTAGCTATTTGGATCTGAGCAAGTTACTTAACCTTGGTCTTCTCAATTTAACGAACTACAAAATGGGGATCATAATAATATCTACCTTTCAGAGATGTTGTGAGGCACAAATGATATAATTTTTTTAGATCCTTGGCACCATGCCTACCACATAGTAGGAGCTTAATCAGTGCTTGATCCTAAATATCCCTCTGAAGAAGAACCCAGAATGTTTTGAATTCTGGGAAAGAAGAGGGATGCCAGAAATGTTGACAAGTGTCAAAAGCAAGTTGGTTGCTGGTAAAGAATTATGATACCCTCAATTTGAATATATCCATAACTATTTGGATTCGTGTCTATCTTATTGACTTACTTAAAGAGTAACCTGTCTAGACATATTTTTAACAATTTCCTGAATATCTACCTTGGCACTACTTGAACCTGGCAAACTTGTCCATTCTCTACTTCCTTTCTTTCCAACATCATTAACCCTCTCAAATTTCTGGATTTTTTAAAAAAATTTTTCATATGACATCTGTATTTTTAAAATGTATTTTATCTTCAGATAATCATTAACTCATTTGTTCTTGCTTTGAAAAACTATACCAAAGACAAAGAAAAGGGAATAGGGCAAACATGATAACAATTGACTTTGTTCCTCTGTCTCTCTCTCATTCTCTCAGAAGGCCCAAAGCTGAGCTCTGAGTTTCATATGAATGTAACCTCCACTATGATTAACCAGTTTTCATCAAGCCTCTGCTCAAAAACAATAGGAATTCAGCATTTTGAGACAGCAAATTCTATGTTTAGAAAAATGTAATTGGTAAAAATTTGTTTTTTTTCACCTGAAGTTTTAAGTTCCTTCCCTGAAGTTATGTATCATATATTCCTAATTTTTCTGTCTAATTACAAGAAGTCCATTGATCTTTTGTGTATATGGTAGCCCTTCAAATATTTGAACATCCTATTGCTATTGCTATATCCTACTGCCATCCAGTCTCCTATTGCTAAGATTAAACATCCTCTTCAACTGATCAAGTTTTTTAACTCTTCTTTGACTACTCTCTATTCTTAAATTGTGTTACTGAAAACAGAATCTATATATCTGAAGAATACAGTACAGTAGCCCAAGACTATTAGTTTTTATAGTGCCAAATTGCATTGCTAATTTAATTTGATTTTTCAGTTTAGTTTCCTGAAAATTCCAGATCTTCTTTAGATCAACCAACCACAATCCTCACTGCAATTTCTCCCATGAGAAGGAGAATTCAAAGAATTTCAAAGTAGCAACTGGATTAGTAAAAATGAATGAATTGTAAGCAGGAAAAATAGGCAGTCTTCAGTACAAAGTATAAACTCTAAAAGTAGGTGTACATATAATTAAAACATCAGAAGAGCAACATCTGTCTAAATTAGGCTTTTGGTGCTTGAAAGGTATACTTAAAAATAAATAATGCAATCATTAAATATGATGAGAGTTTGGGAGTAACATTCATTGTGGAGAAATGAGAAATGAAAGGTGGAGTTAACGAGTGAAAATTTATACATTGCTTTAGGAAATCAGAAGTCATACGTTTATTATATTTTCTATACTAAATATATTTGGGAATAAGGAGTTTTAACTTGAGGAAGTGACAGGTAAAAGACTAAACCATATACTGATCCCTTTAGAAAGCCTAAAATGGAAACTTCTTATGCAAAGAGCAATGAACACATGTTTCTTTACATCTCTGTATATCCTGATAAATCTAAGTAAAAAAGTAAATGCTAGAAACAATTTTAAGAGTATTGTGATTACTATTCCATACATTTAAAATAATTAAACATAAAAGCTTCAACTAACTAGAATTCTCTGATAATAAGGATATTTGGAAATTAAATATTCTAGTTAATTGATACCTAATGAAAAGCAGTTTTTTATTTGAATGGTGAATAAATACCATTCTGCTACATTTGAGTATATATCAGAAATTATGAACATTATTATTGAACTTGTCTTAGACAATTAAGGAGCATGCAAGTCCATGGATCACAACAATAAACACCCATTCTTTTTTTAAAAGATTTTATTTATTTTGAGGTTTACAATTTTCCCCCTAATCTTACTTACCTCCCCCCACCCTCCACAGAAGGCAATTTGCCAGTCTTTACATTGTTTCCATGGTATACATTGATTCAAATTGAATGTGATAAGAAAGAAATCATATCCTTAAGGAAGAAACAGAAAGTAAAAGAGATATCAAGATCAGACAATAGGTATCAGTTTTTTTTTTCCCTAAATTAAAGGTAATAGTTCTTGGTCTTTTGTTCAAACTCCACAATTCTTTTTCTGGATACAGATGGTATTCTCCATCACAGACTGCCCCAAATTGTCCCTGATTGTTGCACTGTTGGAATGAGCAAGTCTGCCAGGGTTGATCGTCACACCCATGTTGCTGATAGGGTGTACAGTGTTTTTCTGGTTCTTCTCATCTCACTCAGCATCAGTTCTTGTAAATCCCTTCAGGCTTCTCCAAATTCCCATCCCTCCTGGTTTCTAAATAGAACAATAGTGTTCCATGACATACATATACCACAGTTTGCTAAGCCACGCCCCAATTGAAGGACATTTATTTGATTTCCAATTCTTTGCCACCACAAACAGAGCTGCTATGAATATTTTTGTACAAGTGATGTTTTTACCCTTTTTTATCATCTCTTCAGGGAATAGGGCCAGTAGTGGTATTGCTGGATCAAAGGGTATGCACATTTTTGTTACCCTTTGGGCATAGTTCCAGACTGCTCTCCAGAAAGGTTGGATGAGTTTACAGCTCCACCAACAATGTAATAGTGTCCCAGATATCCCACAACCTTACCAGCAATGATCATTGTCCTTTCTGTTCATCTTGGCCAGTCTGAGACGTGTGAGGTGGTACATCATAAGCACCCATTCTTGTGAAGTCTTTTAGTTGTGCAGGGTATAGGAGATATGATTTTAATTGGTTATGTATGGAACATTACTTGGGAGTTTATCTTTTCTTTAAAGAAAGTACTTATGAAATTTAACTGTCCTAAATTGGATTGTATTATATGAATATAAAATAATAATTATTACTAGTAGTAAAATTAAAAAATGTAATTATAAATACTTCTCACATTTGTATAGCACCTATGTTCCATTCAATATATTGTATCCAATTTTTTTGTCATACAGACAAAAATATCTAGATTTTGAGAGTAAAGATTTCAAAAGTTTCAAAAGGAAAGTGTCGATAGACTTTTCACTTACAAGGTAGCACTGATGTTGGAAATCAGCGCAAGAGCTATAAGTTCTGAAGAACAAAATTCTGAAAACAGAAAGAAACATTATGACAAGAATTAAGGAGTATTTTTTGATAAAAAAACTAGTTGTATAGAAGAAATTTTTGAAGTAACTTTTATTTTAAAAAGACATCTACAGAAGAAGGAAACAAGGTCAGGTGCCAAATATGAATATAAAAAATTTAGCCTGACAATGAAAAAATAATATTGTGATGTACTTAATTTAGGAAGCAAAGCTAAGGTGAGACATTGGCCAAGATGGCTTTCTAAATGAAGGCAGACAACCTGGTTCACAGATGTCAACTTTAAAAAACCCTGGAAGTTCACACCAGATATAATATAGCCAATAAATTCAGTGATACTATTTAATAAGTGTTTCTTTTGCTCCATAACTACTTGAGAGATGAACCAAAAGTATGAGGTCAATTAAAAAAGGAGCCTCTAGTAAAAGGGATACTAGAAATACATATAGCTCTTAAAGAAAAGATGGTTCCCCTATGAAAGCCTCAGAGTGATCATAAATCATCAGAAATAGGATAGTAGTAGTAGTAGTAGGCAACAGCCATTCTGTCACTTCAGCACTAGGACTAGAAAAGCTCAGTTGGTCCAGGAGCTCCTGCCCTGAGATAAATGAAAAGATGCTGAAAGGGGGAAAGTTTGCTCATTTGTGTGCTTTAGAAGAGAAAAGTATGACCTTGGAGAAAACAATGGAGAAATGGACTTTAAATGAATCTCATTCATATCTTTGATACTAATACACATACACTAACATTTGTAAATGTCTTTTTTGTTCAAAGATATATCAAAACCCACATAGAAAAAATGAGAAAGAAGCTTTGCTAAGAAAGAGAATAAATAATACCAGAGATGGAATTATCACAAGCAAAACAAACTACCTGATCCTGAAAGAGGGAATAATAGGGAAGGGAACAGAAAACAAAAAGGACTTTAATGTCAAGGGTTGACTTAGATTGTTTCTTAGGTAAATAAGAAAATGATTGCTAATGAAAACTACATTCATATTATTGTGCAATGGGATGAAAGATGATGAAAGAGTTAATTTCAAAGAATCCTGGATAGTATGAACTAATTCAGTGAACTGAGCATGAGGAGAGCAATTTATACAAGTATAGAAATAGCATAAAGAAAAAAAAATTCTTGAATTCTCAAAAACACTCTCCTTTCAATGATCACTAGTGTCTCCAGAGGGTCTATGACGAATCATGATACACACATTCTAGTAAAGAGGTGATGGACAAAATATGAAATACATGCTTTTTTGGACCATCATAATATGCATATATTGCTGTTATTTATTGCTCTTTTCCTGACTATGCTTTTTTTGTGATAAGGTTTTATTATATTCTTCTTTATTGTCTTAATTTGGGGGTAGGTTGAGAGCCAGTCAGAGTCATCAGCAATAATGATGCCAAAAAGAAAAAAACACTGAAATATTTTTTTTCTTAAAAGCACGGAAAGAAAAAGAATAAGGTCCATATGAAAGCACCATCAAGCAGTACATTCTTGAAGATAAGATCAAATATTATATAATCAAAAATAATCAAACTATATGAATGTAGATTCATAGAGATTGTTCCTTTTATGCCCTGATGTGAATATGAAATGTTCATTTCTTTTGCTCTTTAAATTTAAAATAAAAACATTAAATACAGCCACACAACTTTTTTCACAAGGGTAAAGCTTACACATTAAAAAAAAAAAAAAGATAAATACATGAAAGTGCCCTGTTAAACCACTTGGAGAAGGACAGAGAATAGAAGAAACGCTCAGGATAGCAAAAGTATTTTTATTTAATTGTAATTTTTGTTATAATATGGGGAAAGAAATTAAAAAAGAATGATTACTGCTTCAGAAGGAATGAATGATGCTAATAGTAGTTAAAGAGCTAAGTAGTTTTGTCTTCTTTTTCTGTTCCTCTTCTTTTTGCTCTTCTTTTTCTCTTCCTCCTCCTCCTCCTCTTTCTTCCCTTCCTATTTCTTTTCCTTCACTTCCTTCCTCTTCCCTGTTTTCTTCACTATCTTTTTCCTCCTCCTTCTCCTCCTTCTCCTCCTTCTCCTCCTCCTCCACCTCTACCTTCTCTTCCACCTTCTCTTCTCCTTCTCTCTTTTCTTTGACCAAAATTGACTTCTGCATTGGAAAGGGATGAGTGAAAATGACTATTTGGCAACTGATTTCCTACATAAGTGGTAAAATGAAAAAAAAACAAACACCAGATTTGGGGTAAGACTTACCTTACTTCAAACCCCAGCTCTACTTTTTATTACCTGTGTGACTTGTAACAAGTGACTTAGCCCCTCTGGTTCTCTCGTTCCTCATCTGCACAATGAAATGGTTCATTATCTATGTAATCATAGCCCACATTAAGAAAGATGAAGATTTCAGAAATAAAATGGTGGTTATGTCACAATATTTTAGCTGTTCAAATCCTATCTGAAACATATGCAACTTTGAGCACCAGATTTTAGAAAGATCATAAGAAAACTCCACAAGAAAATAATCTTGATGGCAAGGGACCTTGAGTTCATTCAAATGAATGTTTGATAAAGATACAAGAGATATTTAACCATAAGAATAAAAGATTCAAAGGGGGCATAACTATAGACTTCAGTTATTTGAAGATTTTTTTGCTGGGAAAGAAGCATATAAATTATTTAATTTGGTCCCACATGGTAGATATGATGCCAATGGATAGAAATTGTCATGTAGGAAATTTAAGCTTGATGTTAGAGAAAGAAATTCTAATAATTAGATATATTCTATGTGGAATATATTTCTGGATAAAGTAAAACATTCTCCTTATTGGAGGTCTTCAAAAAAAGTCTAGATGATAAATTTTCAAGTTGTTTTAGGTGAGATTCCTTGGGGGTATGGATTAGATTAAATGACATAGGTCTTTTCTTCAATCTTGCCAATCTATTATTTAGACTTCAAACTTAGTTATTTTTATTTCTATCTGATAGTCTTGAAATAGATATTAAAATGTTTCAAAAATTTGAGAGCAACAGAATTCTTATTCAATTTGCCCAAACTGAAAAAGGCTTTATGTATGTAATAACTTCATAACTTTAGAGTTGGATAGGATATTAGAGGCTATATCAGTCAATATCTTCATTTCACAAATGAGAAAAATAAGATTTCTCAGTGTCATGCATGCAGTAAAAAATAGATCCAAGAGTCAAGCTACAGTTCTCTGGTTCTAAATTCAGTGTTCCTGTTTTTCAACTATGCTGCCTCTTCATTTTTGAAATTATATAGACACTCCCCAACTTAGGAACACAACTAAGGAATAACCAGAGCATTGGCAGAAAAGGAAAACAAATACGGAAGTTTAATCCATTATGGGTGATTACATGTTATACCACAATTCAAAAGTCCCCTAAAAGTGTCATTCATCTATAAAATAAAACATTAACAATTAATTTGTATCTAGAAGTGTCTTCCTGAGGTTTGCTAATGTCTTCTTGAATCATGGATTGCCTTGATATAAACAGCACCAATGGACAGTGAGCTAAGTAAAGAATTGAAAAGGAGAAGGATGGCCTGAATAACTTTAAAGAAATTACAAAGAATTTTTACTGATTCCAAGCTTTTCATGACAGCAAAGGTCCATATTATCAGTACAAACATAGTTCCATAGTTGCTATATGGCAGCAAACCATGGAACAACAATGCTTTTATATAATTAAAAAGAGCATCACATAGAAAGAAATGGAGTGGCACATGGTAACTGAGGAAGCAGGCTTCAACAAATAACCAACAAAGAATTTCAAAGAACTGAAGTAACAAAATCCATCAAGGAACCACATGTAGATGAACTTATTGCAAAACAAGAACACAGGGTGAGTGGTGAATAGATAGGGTATTCCCAAAGATACCTTCACACTGGTAGAGGAAAGTAAAGGAAGTTTTCAGAATTTTGGATGACATTACTATGGTGAACTTTTGGCATTTGATGGATAATGGCTGCCCAGTATGCGCAAACAAGGATAGATTATAATCTGCAACAGTGGAGGTAACTCCCAGTTCAAGGAGATCATAGGACTAAGAGCTATGATCTGGTCCAAGTTTTTCCCCCCAAAACATTTTACAGATGCAGAAACTTGCAACAAGAGAAGATAAATGACTTTCCAATAGCTAGTAAGTTATAGATATAATATTAAGACTAACTCATTCCATTTCCAGTATTCTCTCCCTTATTTCAAGCTGCCTCCTGTACTTTTTCTGTTATCACTGGCAACTTAATATATACTTTCTTTTAGGTAGAATTCTGCACTGAATCAAATCTCTTTTAATATATCTCTCCTTGGGACTAGGATGGCACAGTGGATAGAGCACCAGCCCTGGAATCTAGAGGACCTGAGTTCAAATTCAAACTTAGACATTTAATAATTACCAGGCTGTGTGACCTTGGGCAAGTCACTTAACCCAATTGCCTTGCAAAAAAAATCCCTAAATGTATGTCTCCATTAAGCAAAGAGATCTTCACCCTATTCTGCCAATCATTCTTCATCTATTTTAAAGTCCCAATATGTGAATGGAAAAGAAAAAAAAAAGCATGCAATTTACTTCTTTTACAAATGTCATGTCTCCACACTTGGAAGGTTAAAGATTAGACAAACTAAAAAGTATAATTCTACAAGCAAAATAGTACTATCATTCCAACCTTGTGTAGATTGTATAATCCTCTGTAGGCCTCAGTTATCTCAAGCATGCAAAGGGTTATCTCCAGATATCCTGTAGGTAAATAACCTTGTATACAGTAAAGCACCATTAGGATTGGTAAACCACTATTAGAATGAATAAGCATGTGTGGGATTTCCTTAGAAGTCCAACTAGGACTACAGGCATGCTTGTAACGATATTTTTATGGGAAAATGCCTTCTGTGTTCCATATGACTGAATTACAAATGAATTCTGGAATAAAAGTCATTTGTAGACAACTGTATTAAATGAAGAAAGGGACTTTTTTCTAGATTTATGAGGAAGCTATTAGAGAAACATGTGACAGTTATATAATAATTTACATAATCTAGACTAGAAGAATTTAACATGAGTTACTGAGTAGTTCATTTTATTTTATTTTTTAAATAGCCCACTCAGGAAAATACAGAATGTGAGCTAGGTAGAGCAGAAAGAAGAGCTGGAAATAAAATTGTTATATGGTCCTAACTTACCTTGTGCCCTAGGTCTAAGAAACACAGTAATACAAAGGAGATGACGAGTGTATTTCAGATTATTCCTGTACTTGGACACTACATTTAGATGAAGACTGAGAGAGTGGGAGAGCAGGTTTTGAACTGCTAAAAAGTGTACTTTTCTATCATTCTATCAGACATTGCTGTGAAGCAAAATGATTATACAGGGCAAAATGACCCTTTTTGCTTTGGTACAAGACATACTCAAGACTAGTCAAAGTATGTGGAACACTAATTAGCATGTTGCCTGGATAGCATTTTTCAGTACTCACTGAATCAAATCTCTTTAAATAAACTTCTCCATTTGGAAAAGAAGTAATACTCCATCCTTTTTTATAGGGGACTTTCAAACTTTCCTGATGATATGACAAGAGCTGAACAGAAAGTTTGATCTTCAAGTACAGAAGCTAGGTGAAGCATAGAGATGGTGGATAGGAAAGGAAACCATAATGCACTTAATGATACTGAACTACTTGTATTCCTGTATGCGAAGGTGATATTGATACTAATACTGACAACTCATATGAACCTTCTCATTTTTAGGGCAGTTAGAAGGAAAACATATAGATTAGGTATGAAAGGGAATTGACTTTGAAGGTTTAATATATTAAATAGATACTGTATTAAACAGATAGAGTTAATGGGGGAGAAAAGAATATACTGGGCAAAAGGGAAAGGAAAGGTGGAATGGAAGATATTTTACATAAAAGAGTCAAGAAAAAGTTTTTTCAGTAGAGTGGAAGAAGGGAAAAGTGAGGGGGGAGTGAGTGAACCTTACTCTTACAAGAAATGATTCAGAGAGGAAATAACATACACACTCAATTGGGCATAGAAAATTATTTTACCCTGGAGGAAACTAGGAGAGCAAAGGGATGGTAGTAAGGGGACAAGGGGACGGGAAGGGGATGCAGGTTATAGAAGAGAGGTAATATTGTGGGAAAGGGTAGTCAGATGCAATACACTTTTTAGGAGGGATAGGACAAAAAGAAGATTGAGAGAATAGAATAAATGAGGGTGGGGGAAGAGGAATGATAGAAATACAGCCAACAATGGTGGCTGTAGGAAAAAATAATGAAATAAGTTTCTCTCTTAAAGACCTTATTCCTCAAACATAAGGAACTGAGACAAATTTATAAAAAAATAAAAGCCATTCCTCAATTGATGGATGATCAGGAGATATGAAGTTTTCCGATGAGGCTTTCAATGCAATATTTAAATATTTTTAATGTCCTCCTCACTATAGATAAGATAAATTTGGGTTGGAACAATTCTATAATACCATCTTATATCTATTGGATTGGATATTAGAACAGAAGGAGAAAATGACAAATGTTGGAAGGGATGTGAGGAAATTGAGATATTGATGCACTTTTGGAGGAGATGTGAAATGATTCAACAGTTCTATAGAGTTGTTTGAAGTTATGCTAAAGAGCTATAAAACCATGCCTATCCTTTGGTCTAGCAGCAAGTGGCACTGGCCACTCTAGTTCTATTTTCCAGAAGGGATAAAATATAGGAAGAAAACAATCTATTAATAGAGAGATATTTATAGCAGATCTCTTCTGGTGGCAGGGATATCCAGCATTTGGGGAATGGGTAAACAAATGGTGGTATGTGATTGATTTGAAATGCTGCTCTGTTTTGGGAAATGATGAACAGGACACTCTCAGTTAAAAAACTTACATGAGCACATGAAGTGATAATTATACCCTATTCAAAGTAACAGCCATACTACACAATGATCAGCTGTGAATAACCTACATTTTCTCCACAATGCTGTGATCTAAAAGAACTCTGAAGGACATGATAAAGAATGCTATCAAACCCAAAGATAGAGCTGATGCTGTCTGAATACAACCTGAAACATACATTTTAACTTTACTTTTCTTGAGTTTTCTCTTTTTTGAGGGTGGGGTTATGTTTACTTTTACCATATGACTATTGTAATGTTTTTCATGGCTACACATTTGTAACCTACACCAAGTAACTTGCTTTCTCAATGAGAGGGAGTGGGATGGGAGGAAGGGAGAGAATCTGGATCTCAAGGTTATGGAAGTAATTATTGAAACATTTTTTGTGTATAGCTGGGGGGAAATTTTTTCAAAATAAGCAACTCAGAAACAATTATTTTGAACAAATATGTCATTTTCAGAATTTTGAATACCCAAATTAACTATAAAGGATATGTGCAGAAAGACATTTCATTATCTGCATTAAGAGAAAAAAATGATAAATAAAAGTATATATATATATGTATATCTATATATAATAAATACTTCATACACACATAAATACATACTTCATACTTATATAAATAATCCTATTTGTATCTAGTGGTAGCCATCTCTGGGGTGGGAGGTGAGAGAAAATGAGGGAAAAGGAAATTTACATGATAAATTTTATTGTGTATTTAAAAGGAATATCAACTGGTTTACAGTGGATGTGCAGTTTCATGTGCAGTCATCTTTTTTATTGTACTATGTTATGGAAATGCTTTATTGCTTGATAAATTTTAAAAATATATAAATATTTTAAAATCTTACATTTCATTTGAACCTCATAACAATAGGAGGGAAAGACTAATTTATTTGTAAATTTCCTTAAAATTTTACGATTCCATAAGCTAAGCCATATATGGTTTATCATATCTACTTTAGAGATGAGAATAGTGAAAAGTTTAAGTGATTTTACCTAGTTCATCCTGGGTTCAAATCTGATCTCAGATAGTAGCTATGTGACCCTGGACAAATTGCTTAACCCTATTTGCTTCAATTTCCTCATCTATAAAATGAATTGGAGGAGGAAATGGCAAACTCCTCCAGTTTCTTTGCCAAGAAATTATCAAAGGAAGGTCACAAAGAGTAGGACACAACTGGCAATGACAACAACAACAATAAATGCTTATTTACTGACTGATTGACTATTGTTATTTGAATTTAATGTCATTATGGATCTTCCTTCAATTCCTCAGATACCACCCAGACCCTTTATTCTCTGATCTAAACAGATTGAGTGGGGCATCAACTCAATATTGTCAAGCCTTTTGTCTTCTGGTAGCTTGGTTACAAGTTTCCTGTACCCTACATTGGTAGCTGCTCTGGCCCCATCATTTTTGTGGGGACCAAGTTATATATATTTAAGGGTTTTAAAATTTTGTTTTGTTTTTATAGAATTATCCTGGGTTGCTCAGATCTTTATTTCCTGGGAATATCTATCAAACCCCTGAAGATATAGTTAAGTAGTTAAGGTTTGAGGGCTGCCTGCCAAGTTAACTTGCCAGGGCTAGTAGTCTAGTCTAGGCTGTGAAAAATCAAATGAAAAATGGAATAACTAAAGAGCCAATGCTTTTACTCCTGGACATATCCCTCAGAATAGTAGTAAAGGACAAAATTCAGTTTTTTTCACCCTCTTTTTGAATCAATCTCTACCTATTCCTTTAATTATAGAAGCAAAAATCTATGTTTTTGTTCTCTTAGCATCCTCTTACTTCTACTTCTTGATTTAAAAGGTTGAGTCCTTAAACTCTCCAGAAAATCAACACTGTCTAGGAAATCCCCCTTCCTTTATTCAATAAGTTGACTCATGCGACTCCTGGAGCCATGTGCTTTAGAATCCCAGTCACTGTCTCTCACTAAACCCCCTATTAAGCTTTGGAAATGCAAGTTTGTGCTTCTGTCTCTGCTTCTCCAAGGCTGCTATTAGTGACTGCAAGAAGAGTAGACTGTGTAGATGCATAATACAGAGTAACACAGGTTGATTCACATTATTATTATCTCTATTTTCACAAATAAGGAAGCTGAAACAAACAGGTTCAGTGGTAGCTTGTCAGTTTCTATTACCATATTTGAACTTAGATATGTTTAATTCCAGATACAGTACTTTATCCACTTAGATACAAACTTAGATACCATAATACATATAAATACATATATACATGTGTACATGTAGAAATGTGTATATAATTCATATTTATATTGAATTTAAATAGTATAGATCTTGTTGTATTTTCCCCTTATAATGAAAACTTCTTATGAGCAGGAATTGACATTTATATTCCAAGTGCCTAAAATTATGCCTAGTATATATTAAGAACTTTTAAAATGCTATGGACACATAAGAGACGCTAAAAATACTCTTACAATTGCATTGAATTTTATGTTTGGATTGTAGGGATTTAATCACTCATTCTCAACGAAAGGGAATATGTGAACAAGTTCACAGTCCTAAGAGAAATTCTAATGCCATTCAGTAATCAAGACTAAAAAAATGTCCATAACTTCTATAGGTAGGGAGGTTCAATCAAAATTCCAAACTTATGTTCATACTCTTATAAATTCTTCAAAATTGATAAGATTTCTTTGGTCATGCATTTTCCAAGTTTGAAGAACCTCATATCTATTATCTTTATTAGTGGGGAGAAGAAAGGACATTGAGCTTGAAAGGATTGAAGCTTACTTTAAGAAGGGATGGTAGGACAATTTGAAATAGCACGGAAAATTATGCCCTCAATAATAAATGTTATTGATGTAGACAGTGTCTTAGAGGTAATGAGTTATTCACATATGTGATCTCATTTGATCATTTCAAGAATTCCTAGAGCACAGGTTCTGATTATGCTACTCCTTTGTTCTATAAGCTTCAGTAAATTCTTTTTTGTCTCAAGAATAAAATCCAAAATCATTTTCCCCACGAATGTTCATCACAGTGTGACCCCAATGTTGATCTTACTTGCTCTTCCCTGAACACAGTATTTAATCTGTTGTCTCCATAATTTTGAACAGGTTGTTCCCTGTGTCTAAACATTCTAGATTTTCACATACAACTCTTACATTAGAATCTTTACATTTCTTGCAAGACACAATTCCAAAGCCACCTCCACAAAGAGACCTTTCATAATTTCCCCAGTTGGTAATGTCCCTCTAAAAATTACTTTGAATGTATTAAACATATGTATATTGTAAATATGAATATTTGTGTGTATGCATGCAAATAAATGTATACATTAGTATTTCATTATCTGTGAACATGCTATCTCTGCCCCCAAATTACAAATAGAAAGTGTTCTTTTTGACAGCTGAGATAATTTTACTACTATAGTCTTTCTATTCCCAGTGTCTGGCATCTAATAGCTAGTTAACACAGACTTATTGAATTAAATTGGATAGTTGTATAGCTATTATTAAATCCATTTTTAGATGAACAGAATAGTATAGTAGAATCATTAATTGGGGGTTGGGAGAAGGATTGGGTCTGTTGAGTTGGTACCTGACAATTTTCTTCATTTACTTGAAGGGTTGTCAAAAGGAAAAAAATATTGGATTTAATCTTTCTTGGACTTAAAGAGAAAAACTAATTTGAATGGAGGGAAATTTAGACTTGATCTAAGGAAACTCTTCCTCAAATTAAAGGGATTCAAAAACATAATGGTTGCCTCAGCAAGGAACAGATTTCACCTTTATTCAAGGAATAACTAATGTCTTATTGGAGATGACTTAGAAGGAATTGTTGTTCTGGCACAAGTTGTACTAAATAGACCTTATGATCCCATGTCTTTTTGATATTTCTATTGTTTAGTTGTTTTAGAGTTCCCATTTGTGGTTTCCTTTACAAAGATCCTGAAGTGGTTTGCCATTATCTTTTCCAACTCACAAATGGGAAAACTCAGGCAGACTATGTTAAGTGATTTGCCCAGGGTCACACAGCTCATAAGTATCCTAAACTGGATCCACGAGGATAATTCTTCTTGACATCAAACTCAACCTTCTATCCACTGTGACATCTAGCTGAATTTTGTGATTCTATTCTGATTGGGTTTGGTATTCTAATATTGAGTTTTATATCCTACTTTGCCAGATATTTTATGTGTATCCTCAAGCGAAGTAATTTTACTTTTCTATGTCTCAATGCCCTCATCTGCAAAAAAGGGGGATACATGAGAATTCCTCAAAGATCACTATTAGTTCTAAATCTCTCATCTTTCTCACACTATCTTTTATGATTGTCTAACACTAAATATTAGGCACAACCTGAATAAATGCTAAGGCATGGAGTGATTAAGTCAATTGCTCAGTTAAAACAGATGAATATCAGTTTCAGTCAATAAAGACTGAAATTCATATCTTGAGATTTAAATTAATTATTTTTTTAAAATGTGTCTGACTTCTCTGCCTCTCAAAAAGTATAGCAATAGAGAAATGGCTCAATCTTGTTATGCAAGTTCTTTAAACAAAGGTACTGTCCAGGTTTTAAGTAAAGGACAAGGTAAGAGATCATCAGGTTCTACAAATACTGATTATCACTACAAGAAAAAAAACAATCTTTCTCTGTATGGAATGTAGAAAAGATTGGTGGTCACATCTTTTGCTCAGCCACACCCCTACAGAGTTAGTTATCCCTGACAGGAGTGTAGCTTTCAAAGTAGAATGATGATAAATAGATATAGCATAACGACAATAATTAGTTACTGTCATCTTCTTTAGAATTTTTATGGGGGGGGAGCAGCAAATTGGGCACTGCCCTGACTTCTTAAGAGCACTCCTTTTATATAATAGCACTTTCTGGTAATTACTTCCTTTCAAGTCACTGTACAATAATAGCATTTAATGATTGGAAATCTTTACACTTCAATGTACACATTTAAAACAATAACTTTAGGAAAACTTTAAACTCCTTTCTTTTTCAGTAATTCACAAATTCAATAGCTCAATATAGGATTTTCACTATTTAATGAACCCATCTCTGCCAGCTATTTTCTCCTGTTTGTGCTCTAGAAATTTGCCCATTCCACTGTAAGACCATAAAACTCAAGGAATCAATTCTGAATCTCTATGGAGTGTTCTTGCACTTACTGATGCATCATGATGTTTTTTTCCCTTCTCCCCATTCAAATAAAGGTGACCTCTTAGTTCACCTCAGCTCTAGGTCTATGATCCTTTCATTATCACTGCATCTTTGATATAAAGAAGGTTACATCTGAAATTCTTTCATTCATCTATTCATTCACTGAACAGTCAACTTCACTTCTTCACTAAAGAGTCACCTCTTAAGCACTTTCTATGTGATAGGTAATATGTTACGAGTTGGGTATACAAAAATTAAAATATGGAAATTTCTGCCATTGAGAAACAACCTATGTATTGAAAGGAAAACATATAGAAATTGGTAAAACGTTTTTTGTATCCTATTATATTGTGTATAAATAATATTAAATGAAAATATAAAAGAATTTATTTCTGTGAGTGGAATTAAGTGAGCAGGGCATCAGTAATCTGGGAAATAAACATAGACCTTTTGTGGGATATGACCCTTGAACTGAATTTTGAATGTATTTCCATAGTAAATATCAAATTCCTTGAGAACCTGAACTGTTCTTCCTTTTTTTTGTTTTGGACACTATATATTTTATACACTTAGGAGAGTTCCTGAGACATAATAAATGCTTGATGTTTGTTGAATATTTCCAGTGATGGGAAATAGCTTATATGATGACATGGAGATGAGGAATGGAATGCCTTTCACAGAGAAAAGTAAATAGAATTATTGCACCATAAATTGGATATCATAAAATAGAATAATGTGGAAGAATACTAAGAAAGTCAATTAGAAGCAAATTGGGAAGGGCTTCTAATGCCAAAAAGAGGAGTGGTATTTTATCCTTGAGGTTATATGGGACCCTTGAAATTTCTTGAGCAGAAGGAAATGGTCAAATAAAAGAGATTAAAGTCTAATACATCTAAATATTGTAAATGTGGGTTATTGAAAGAATTGATGGTGATGTAAGCTTAAACTGAGAAGTTAGGAAAAGAGGTCAGACTAGGAGAGGAAGTAATTAATTATGTTTTGCACATATTGAAGTTAGGTGTCTATGGAATATCATTCTGGAAATGATTAATATTCAGTAGGTGAAAAGGGACCATAGCTGAGGAGGTACATTTGAGCTATAAATCTTGGTATCATTTGTATAGAAAGCTCTATGAGAGCTGATGAACAGAGTGAGAAAGATAAAAAGAGCTGATTTTATAAGGAGAAAAGAGTAGGACTTCAAAAAACATCTAGCCCAATTCTCCACCATTTTTTCAAGAAGAAAATGAGATCAAGAGAGATATGGCAATTTAGTAAAGTTACATAGGTAGTGAGAAGTAGGAATAGAATTTGACTGGCAGTCTTCTGACCCCAGATCCAGTTTTCTTTTTTGGCCAACTGATTATTTTTGGTGTTTTTTTTTGCCCTACCTAGATATTAATGTTATACATTTTTATTTCTCTATACATTTTTCTAAAGTATATTGAGTATCCAAGATGGTGCTGTGAAGCTAACATGTTCTCAGAGCTTTTCCATACCAAGTATAAATGAAGTCTCCATTCTGACATTCACACTACAATTCCAAAAAAAAAACAAAAAACAAAACGATAAGATTCAAAGCAGTTTTCAACTGTAGATATTGTGGAGGATCTTCATTGAAGGTCTGTCCCTTTGGGGGAAAAGTGGAAGGAAAGCCCAGGAGGTGGGAGAGTGGAAAAGCCAGAAGAGGGCTTTTAAACACAGTGCAATCCAGTTACCAACAGCTTAACAACAGCTGAGGTCCCAGCAGCTAGATAGCAAGCTAGCAGTGAGGATCCCAACCCCAAACTAAGTCTGAACCCTGAGAACACGAGAAAGGACTGGGTTGTGAACAAATGACTGTTAACTCAGAATCTGGACATAAAGAAGGAAAATAAAATCCTCTGCATAGGTAACATCTTGGCCAACTACAAGCCAGAGATCAGACCCCAGTCCCAGTCAAAAAAGAAAAGATTGGATCTATGCTCCCTGTACCCCAGACGCAGAACAAAAACAGTAAAGATTAATTAAAAAAGCTAAAAGAGTGCTCACCATAGAAAATCACTTTACAGAAAAAGATGACAGCATTGTCAAGTCTGAATAAGAAAGCAGTAAAAAATCATTCACAGAGGAAGCACCAAAACAATTTATAAATTGGACTCTACTATAAAAGCTCATCAAAGACCTTAAAAAGAATTTAAAATCCAAAGAAGAGAGGAAGAAAATGAATGGAAAAAAGAAATGAAAGTCATACGGGAAAATTATGAAAAATTGACCAAAGAAATTAACTCCATTAAATGTAAAAATAACCCACTGGAAAAGTAAACACAGAAACTAATTGAAGAAAATAAGACCCTAAAAATTAGAATTGAACAAATAGAAACCAATGAATCTACAAGACTACAAGATTCCAACAAATAAAATGAAAAGGCTGAAAAAATTGAAGAAAATGTAAAGTATCTTCCAGGGAAAATGAATGACCTGGAAAATAGATCCAGGATAGACAAATCTACAAACCATCAGACTAACAGAAAGCCTGGATCAAGAAAAGGACCTGGAAAACATCATGCAGGAAATTATAATTGAAAACATCCAAATCTACTAAAACCAAGTAACAATATAACCATTGAAAAAAATCCACAGAATCCCCTCCAGAAAAAGACCCTGGGATAAAAACTCAAAGGATTGTAATAGCCAAATTCCAGAACTCTCATATAAAGTAGACAATATTGCAAGCAGCCAAAAGAAAATAATTCAAATATAAAGAAAATAGAATCAGATTTACACAGGACCTATCAGCCTCAACATCAAAGGATCAGAAGACCTAGAAATAGCATATTTTGGAAAGCAAAGGACCTGGGGTTACAACCCAGAATGCACTACCCTGCAAAATTCAGCATATATTGTCAGGGTAAAAGATGGATAGAGAACTTCCAGAATTTCCTGAACCAAAGACCAGAACTGAATACAGAATTCAATCACCCAATTCACAATTCAAGATTTTAAAAAAAAAATTAAATGAAAAGGTGAAGGAAAAAACAAAACAAAGCAAAGCAAATGTTGGTCAAGATTATCATATTGTATACAACCCTAAAAGGGAAGATATAACACTTCTAATTTTTTAGAATTTTATTTCTCTTAGGATAATTAAAGGGTAGAATACAATTGAAGAGAATGAACCTAAAGGATATCAGTATACTTGTGTCTTATCTCTCAATTGAAGAGATCCAATGTGACATCTTAATGTTTGAGACAAAAATCCCTGAAGAGATACAGAGGTGTTAACTTTAAATTTAAGTATCTCATATCCTTTAACCCACTTTAATCCCACTGTGTTTAGCACCATGACTAATGAAGGCATCATAAACTGCAAGGACCTGAGTCAGTCTCTCTGTAACTTATTTGTAAAGTTCTCATGTGAGATCTCCAGAGCCTCCCAGGATTTAGGGCCCTTTAAGCATCATAAACTGTGAGGTCCTGGGTGTGTAATTTATAATCACTGGTAAGGTTCTCAGGTGAGACCTCCAGTGGTTCCCAGTGCTCAGAACTGATTCTTATAGTTAATTAGATCAGGGTTTGACTTAACTTATGCTTCACTTTAACAAGGTGTTAAGTACCCTGGGTGGGGGTGGGGGGGTAAAGTGTGAAAGAAAATAGGCCTGGGGAAAGGGACACAGAAATGATATGCTTTTGGATGATACTTTGGCTCCTGAGGAGGATTGTATGTACTTGGAAGATACTTGAATAGGGGATAAGGTAAAAAAAAATGACTGTAATTATAATTTGATGCAATTTGAGTCAAAGCTTGTCATCAGTCAAGTAAACAATCTGTAATGGTATCTTGATAATCATGAGACTATCAAGCAATCAAATAATCAAACATCAATTGATAATACCTGACTAATAATAAAAGAGCAATAAATAATACCAAAGGGAGGAGGCACAAAGATTTATAATTTTAGAGGGAAAGAAGGGAGAATGTGAATGCTGAGTAAATTGTATTCAATAGGTTTAACTTAGTGATGTAATAATTCACACTTGGGTTTAGAAATCTAGCTTAATGTAGAGGGTAGAGGTGGACTGGGAAAGGGAGAGATAAGGTAAGAAGGAACTGTCAAAAGAGAAGGGAAAGGAAGGTATAAGTGGAAAAAACTCAAAGTTAAATTTTTAAAAGAAAAGTCTAAGGGGAAAGGTAGTAAATTTTTGGTGAGGAGAAATAAGATAAAAGGAAAGAAAAATATAAATGGTGAAAGATAGCTTGGAGAGAAAAAATAGAATTAATAATCTTAACTAATGTGTAAATGTGATTGTGATGAACTGTCCTATAAAACAGAAGCAGTATGCAGAATGGATTAAAAAGCAAAATCCTAAAATATGTTGTTTACAAGAAACACATTTGAATCAGAGAGATACACACAGGGTAAAAGTAAAAGGATGGAGCAAATTATATTGTGCCTCAGGTGAATATAAGGTCACGATCCTGTTCTCAGATAAAGTATAAGTAAAAATCAATCTCATTAAAAGGGATAAAGAAGGAAACTCCATCTTTTTTTTCTTTAAAGAAAGATTTTGTTTGTATTGAGTTTTACAATTTTCCCCCCATTTTTGCTTCCCTCCCCCCACCCTCCACAGAAGGCATTCTGTTAGTGTTTACATTGGTTCCATGTTATACATTGATCTCTGTTGAATGTGATGACAGAGAAATCATATTCTTAAGGAAGAAAAATAAAGTATGAGTGAGTAAAATTACATAATAATATAATACATTTTTTTCTAATTTGAAAGTAATAGTCTTTCATCTTGTTTAAGGTCCATAATTCTTTGACTCAGTAGTTCTCTGTATATTTTAGAAACAAGTGCTTAGTCATAAATACTAGTTGCAAAAATTGTTTCCCCATTTACTACATTTCTTTTGATCTTGATTACAGTGATATTGTCAGTGCAAAAGCTTTTTAATTTAATGTAGTCAAAATTATCTAGTTTGTTTTGAATGATGTTCTCTATCTCTTCCTTGGTCATAGACTGATTCCCTTTCCATAGATCTGACAGGTAAACTACTCCATGATCTTCTAGTTTGCTTATAATATTGTTTTTTATGTCTAAATCCTGTATCCATTTGGATCTTATCTTGATATAGGGTGTGAAGTGTTAATTTCTTCCATACTAACTTCCAATTTTCCCAACAGTTTTTATCAAACAGAGTTTTTATCCCAATAGCTGGACTCTTTGGGTTTATCCAACAGCAGATTACTATAATCATTTCCTGCCATTGCACCTAGTCTATTCTACTGATCCACGACTCCATTTCTTTGCCAATACCAGACACTTTTGAGGACGGATGCTTTATAATATAATTTTTTAGATGTGGTAAGGCTAAGCCCCCCTTCTTTTGCACTTTTTTCATTGAATCCCTGGAAATTCTTGACTTTTTATTTCTCCCTATAAATTTACTTACAACTTTTTCTAACTCATTGAAGTAATTTTTTTGGAATTTTGATTGGTAGGGCACTAAACACGTAGTTTACTTTTGGTAGAATTTTTATTTTTATTATATTAGCTCTACCTATCCAAGAATAGTTTATGTTTGCCCAGGTATTTAAATCTGATTTTATTTGCATGAGAAGAGTTTTGTAATTGTTTTCAAAAACGTTTTTGAGTCTGCCGTGGCAGGTAGACTCCCAGGTATTTTGTTTTGTCTGTGGTTACTTTGAATGGGATTTCTCTTTCTAGCTCTTTCTGCAGTATCTTCTAGTCATATGTAGAAATGTTAAGGATTTGTGAGGGTTTATTTATATCCTGCTACTTTGCTAAAGTTGCTCATTATTTCTAGTCAATTTTTAGATGACTTTTTGGGATTTTCTAGGTATACCATCATATCATCTGCAAAGAGTAACAATTTTATCTCCTCCTTCCCTATTCTAATTCCTTCAAATTCTTTTTCTTCTCTTATTGCTGAGGCTAATATTTCTAAAACAATATTGAATAGTAGTGGTGATAATGGGCATCCTTGTTTCACCCCTGATCTTATTGGGAATGCCTAGCCTCTCCCCATTGAATATAATGTTTGTTGATGGTTTCAGATAGCTACTGCTTATTATTCTAAAGAACAAACCATTTATTCCTATACTCTCTAATGATTTTATTAGGAATGTGTGATATATTTTGTCAAAAGCTTTTCCAGCATCTATTGATATGATCATATGATTTCTGATAGGCATGTTATTAATATAATTGATTATAATAAGAGTTTTCCTAATATTGAACCAACCCTGTATTCATGGGATAAATCCTACTTGATCATAATGTATCATCATAGTGATAACTTGCTATAATCGTTTTGCTAAGATTTTGTTTAAGATTTTTGCATCTATGTTCATCAGGGAGATAGGTCTATATTTTTTTTCCTGTTTTAACTCTTCCTGGTTTAGGTATCAGCACAATATTGGTGTCATAGAAAGAGATAGGCAGAGTTCTGTCTTCTCCTATTTTTCCAAAGAGTTTATATAAAATTGGAACCAATTGTTCCTTACATGTTTGCTAGAATTCACTTGTGAAACCATCTGGCCCTGGAGATTTTTTCTTAGAGAATTCAATAATGGCTTGTTGAGTTCCTTTTTCTGAGATAGGGTTATTTATGTTTTTAATTTCCTCTTCATTTAATCTGTGCAACTTATATTTTTATAACTATTCATCCATTTCACTTAGATTGTCAAATTTATTGGTATAGAGTTGGGCAAATAATTCTGAATTATTACTTTAATTTCTTCCTCATTGGTGGTGTGTTTACATTTTTTCATTTATGAAACTAGCAATTTGGTTTTCTTCTTTTTTTTTAATCAAATTGACCAGATGTTTATCAATTTTGTTGATTTATTCATAAAACCAGCTCTTGGCTTTATTTATTAGTTCCCTAGTTTTCTTGCTTTTGATTTTATTAATTTCTCCTTTAAGTTTTAGAATTTCTAATTTGGTATTTAATTAAGGATTTTTAATTTGTTCTTTCTCTAATTTTTAAGGTGCATTTTTAGTTCATTGATTTCTTCTTTCTCTAATTTATTCATGTAAGCATTTAAATATATAATATATCCCTGACAGCTGCTTTAACTGTATTCCATGGTTTTTTGTATGTTGTATCTTTATTTTCATTATCTAGGATGAAATAATTTATTCTTTCTATAATTTGTTGCTTGATTCACTCATTTTTTAAAATGAGGTTATTTAGTTTCCAATTAGTTCTGGGTCTATATCTCCCTGGCCCAGTATTGCATAGGATTTTTATTGCATTTTAATGATTTGAGAAAGATGTATTCACTATTTCTGCCTTTCTGCATTTGATTATTAGGTTTTTATATCCTAGTATATGTTCAATTTTTGTGTAAGTGCCATGTACTGCAGGGGGGAAAAGTATATTCCTTTCTATCGCAATTGAATTTCCTCCATATTTCTATCATATCCAGCTTTTCTAAGAATCTATTTTTCTCCTCAACTTCGTTCTTGATTATTTTATGATTTGATTTATCTAAATCTGAGAGCAGGAGATTGAGCTCTCCCACTAGTAGAGTTTTGCTGTCTATGTCTTTCTGTAGCTCTTTCAACTTCTCCTCTAAGAATTTTGATGCTGTCCCATTTGGTGCAAACATATTTAGTATTGAAATTACTTTATTGTATATTGTGTATATTAGGAGGATATAGATTCCTTCCTTAAATCTTTTAATGCTATTTTTGAAGCTGCTTTTTCTGAGATAAGGATTATTTCCTCTGCTTTTTTCACTTCAGCTGAAGCGAAATATATTTTGCTCCAACCTTTTACCTTTAATCTATATGTATCTCTCTTCATCAAATGAGTTTCTTAGGAATCTGGTTTTTAATCCACTCTGTTATTTGCTTACATTTTAAGGGAGAGTTCATCCCATTTACATTCAAAATTATAATTACTAGCTCTTTATTGCCCTCCATGCTATCTTCCTTCTGTTTGTATTTTTCCCCTTTTTTCCCTTTCCCCATTGTTTTGTTTCTGAATACTGCCACCTTCAGTGTATTTGCCCTCTTGTATCAACCCCTGTCCCCTTTTTCCCCTTTCCATTTTCCCCTTCTTCCCTTCCTTCTACTTGTTACCCTTTATCTCCCCCTCCCAGTACCCCCTCCTCATTTCCCCTTTTAATGCTTGAAAGCTAAGATAACTTTCTTAACTTCATTAAGTGTGTCTAAGTTAACTTTAGGCCAAGTATGATGAGATGAAGATTCAGATGGTTCTCACCTCCTCCCTTCTTCCCCACAATAACAAATAGGTCTTTTGTACCTCTTGATGTAATGAGATTTACCACATTCAGTCTCCCTCCAACCTCCCTTCTCCTTACTGCCTCCCTTTTTAAGGAGATATAGTTTTTAAATTATTCTATCTGAGTCACAGAAAATTTATCAGTGTCCATCACTTTGGGCTATGTATATTCTTTCTAATAGAGATACAATTCTCAAGAGTTATGAGGCTTTTTCTCCCAAGTGGGTTTATAGCCAGTTTCATCTTTTTAGATACCCACTTTGTTTTTTTTTAACTTTTCTGGTTATGCTCATCTCACTTAGCATCAGTTCCCGCAAATTCCTCCAGTCTTCCCTGAATTCCCTTCCCTTCTGGTTTCTAATAGAATAATAATGTTCCATAACATACATATACCACAGTTTGCTAAGCCATTCCCCAATTGAAGGACATTTACTGGATTTCCAATTCTTTGCGACCACAAACAGGACTGCTATGAATATTTTTGTACAAGTGATGTTTTTACACTTTTTCATCATCTCTTTAGGGTATAGAGCCCAGTAGTGGTCTTGCTGGGTCAAAGGGTATGCTCATTTTTGTTGCCCTTTGAGCGTAGTTCCAAATTTCAACAAGAGGCAATTTCTAAGGCTCAACTTTCCCTTCTTGTTTCTGGTACTATTCTTGAATTGAATTGTGGAGTTAGTCTTGGATGATGGTATTTAGACTCCTGCTTGGAGGGCTAGAGTCCTACCAGGGAGCAGCCAGTCACCTTTCAGGTCCAAAAACATGGTGGGACCACTAGTCCACTTCATCAAAACCATGATCCTTAGAGAGGCTGTCCTCACAGATGTAGTACTCCTTGTCACTGGAGTAATAGCTGGGCCCAAAGCAATGGTAGCAGCCGTGATCCCTGCAGCACTGAAGGACTTCTGTGTTAGGATCAGGGTCAGGACCTCCACAGAGTCACATCCTTCAACAGAGAGATCTCAGAATTACCACAGGGGCAGTACAGATACATGCAGATGTTAGCCCCATGGCAGCAGTAGGCTTGTTGACAGCAGTGGTCCATGTTCCTTTGACAGGCAGAAGAACTGCTACTAGTAATCTGAGACCTGAAGTTTTCCAACTTATTCTCTTCTCTCTTTTCTCCTTGATTCCCAGGCCTCTTCCCCATCTCAATTTTAAGAGGGAAGGCAAGCTCTAAGCTTTCTGTGTGCTGGATTCCAAAAGCTCCAAGCCTTCAAAGGTGTAGGTCTTTTCCAACCAAGGCATTTTAAGGGGGAAATTTTATATCTCTAAATGCCTAGATGAATAAAATAGAGAAAGAGGAGATCAATAAATTGGGTATGCAACTAAAAAGCTAGAAAAGAAACAAATTAAACATCCACAATTAAATACCAAATTGGAAATTCTGAAAATCCAGGGAGAGATTAATAAAACTGAAGGCAAGAAAACCATTGATCTCATAAATAAACCTAAGAGTTAGTTTTATGAAAAAGTCAACAAAATAGACAAACCTTTGGTTAATCTGATTAAAAAAAGAAAGAAGATAACCAAATTATCATTATCAAAAAATGAAAAGGGTAAAATAACCACCAATGAGGAGGAAATTCAAGTCAGAGCTATTTTGCCAATCTGTATGCCAATAAATTGGATAACTTGAATGAAATGTATGAATATTTACAAAAACACAAACTGCCCAGATTAACAGAAGAGGAAATAGATTATTTCAACAACTCTGTTTCAGAAAAAGAAATTGAAGAATTCATCAATAAACTCCCTAAGTAAAAAGTCTCTAGATTCAGATGGATTTATAGGTGAATTCTATGAAACATCTAAGGAATAATTAATTCCTAATTTACATAAACTATTTTGAATATAGGAGAGGAAGGAATTCTGCCAAAAACCTTTTATGACATCAACATGGTGCTGATAACTAAACTAGGAAGAATCAAAACAAAGAAAATTTTAGACCAAACTCCCTAATGAATATTGATGCAAAAATCCTAAATAAAATTTTAACAATGAGACTATAGCAAGTTATTATCAGGATAATACACCATCATCAGGCTGGATTTATACCAGGAATGTAGAGATCGTTCAACATTAAGAAAACAGTCAACATAATTAAACATATCAATACCAAAACCAAGAGAAATCATATGATCATCTCAATAGATGCTGAAAAAAGCCTTTATCAAACTACAACATATATATTCCTATTGAAAACACTAAAATGTTTAGGAATACATGGATTTTTCCTTAAATTATAAATAGTATCTATCTAAAACTATCAATAAATTTACATGTAATGGGGATAAACTCAGAGAATTTTCAAAAAAAATCAGGGTCAAAACAAGGATGCCCATTATCCCATTGCTATTCAATATAGTATTAGAAATTCTAGCAGTAGCAATAAGAGAAGAAAAGGAAATTGAAGGAATCAGAATTGGCAGTGAAGAAGCAAAACTTTGAGTCTTTTCAGATGATATGATGGCATACCTAGAGACCCCAAGAAAATTATATAAAAATCTCCTTGAAAAAAATTAACAAATCCAGCAAAGTAGCAGAATATAAAACAAACCCCCATATAAATCACCAGCATTTCTATGTATGAGCAACAAAGCCCAAGAGCAAGAAATAGAAAGAGAAATTCCATTAAATACTTGGGAATCTACTTCCCAAGACAAACCCAGAAACTGTATGAGCATAATTATAAAGCATAGCTCAGCCAAATAAAATCAGATTTAAATAATTGGAAAAATTTCAAATGGTCATGGTTATGGTTAATATAATAAAATATGGCTAATATAATAAAAATGACAATACTGCCCAAATTAAATTACTTATTCAGTACCATACTAATCAAACTACCAAATAACTACTTTACAAAGCTAGAAAGAATAATAACAAAATTCCTCTGAAGCAACAAAAGGGCAAGAATAGCAAGGGAACTGATGAAAAAAAAATGTAAAGAAAGTTGGCCTACCTCTACTAGACCTAAAACTATAGTATAATGAGGCAATTATCAAAACTACTTGGTACTGGTTAAGAAATAGAATAATAGATCAGATTAGGATAGGTTCAAAAGAAACTACTGTAAATGACTACAGCAATCTATGGTTTGACAAACCCAAAGCCAACAGATTCTGAGATAAGAACCCCCCTATTTGACAAAAATTGTTGGGGAAGCTTGAAAATAGCATGGCAAAAACTAGGCGTAGATCCACACCTCACACCTGACACCAAAATAAGGTCAAAATGCGTACAGGATTTAGACATAAAGAGCGCTTACCATAGATAAATTAATAGACAAAAAATGCTCTACCTGTCTGATTTATAGAAAAGGATATTTATAACCAAACAAGATTTAGAACACATTATCATCTGAAAATTGAATGATTTTTACAATATTAAATTAAAAAGTTTTTGCACTAATAAAATCAGTGCTTCCAAAATAAGAAGGAATGTAGAAAACTGGGGGGGGGGGGGAATTTCATACCTAGGAGTTCTGATAAAGGTCTCATTTCTGAAATATATAGAGGATGGTATCAAATTTATAAGATCATAATTCATTACCCAATTGGTAAATGGTCAAAGATATGAATAATTTTCAAATGAAGATATTAAAGCTATATACATTTATATGAAAAAATTCTCCAAATCGCTGTTGATTAGGGAAATGCAAACTAAAACAACAACAATGAAGTATCATCTCACACCTATTAGATTAGCCAAGATGAGAAAAAGGGAAGATGATCAATGTTGGAGGTGTTGTGGGAAGATTGGGACACATGCATTGCTGGTAGTTGTGAACAGATTCAAAGTTTCTGGACATTATGAGATGCACAACCTTGATCGAAGCAGCTCCTCTCAGCAGTCCAGAGAGGTAGGACAACTGTATTTTACTGGCTATAGACTATATTATCCCAATCCAGAGGAAGAAAAATAAAATAAACAAACAAAATACACAGGAAAAAACCCTTCCCAATCTGAAGAACATTTTATAAAAATTCTGTTTTAATGTATCTCTTTCCCTTAATACTAATTCCTCGTACTAAAAATTACTAATTTGTAAACATGTTTATCAAAATATATATGTAAAATGCTAACCTGATTGTCCCCTGCTGAGGGGAGGGTGGTGGTAAGAGAGAGTGGAGGGAAATTAAATTACTTGGAAATATATGTTTGAAAATAAATAAATTAATTAATAATAAATAAATAAATTATGTTGAGCATTTCACCTTGCCCAGGACTAGGTAGACAAAATAGAAGTATGTTTTGCAAAGCAACTTTGAAACATAAAGTCCATCAGAAAATCAAAGAATTTTAGAACTGGATGGAACCTTTGACTACACCTTAATACAACTCATCCAATTTATAGTTGAGGATTTGGAAACTCGTAAAATTTACTCAAGATCAGATCTAGTCAATAGCAAAACCAAATGAAGAACCTAGGTCTCCTAACTCCTAGTCAAATACTTAATTTAGTTTGATGTAATATCAGGGATGATTTTTACCAAAGATGTGAACTGTGTGGTGCTGATCTTTTAGTGCAAGCTACTCAGAGTGGTATAAGAACTCCTTGGGTATCACTGAGACACTTGCATGAATCCTGAAGTCCTCAAAACTATTTTCAGAATAATAGACAGATGCAGATAATTTATGATAAAGAAAAAATTCATAGATATAGCCCACATAAGCAAATGCTCTGGAGATGGAACCAAAATAATAAAGGCAGGGACTTGCCTAAGCTCTCCCCTAAACCACTCCAAATACCTTTAAGTAATGACTCTAAATAAATTCTAGAGTGACAGAACTCACAAAAAAAGCATGGAGTGAAAAAATTTTCCAGCCCAAGGCAATTTAGAAGGGTCACAGGAAAGGTGTATTGCACCAGGGTGAGGGGAACTCAGACTACACCATCACAGGTCATCAGGGCAGTTGGAGTCCCAGTAAATCAAAAACCAGACTCAGGGTAACTGAAATAGTAGTTCTGGCAATTTCCAGACCTCTTAAACCAGTGATGGTAAGCAGATCAGACAATGGGTGAGAAGAAGCTTTTGCTGACTTCAGGGTCAGGTCTCTTTTGCATTGCCTTTACTTGAATCTTGGTTACAGCCCTGGGCCTTAGTTCCACTTAGTTCTATTGCAAGGAGGAGCACCAGCATAACCGTTTGCATCCACAGGGAAACAGAGACCTCATTTACAGTTTTAGGATTGAAAAGAGTGATTATGGTCTCACATAAACCAGTGCTTAGTACAGGAAAGTAGTAAACACACCTCTCCCTAGTTCAAATCACCTTGGAAGAGTAAAAACCCTCCAGGTGCTCAGAATTACCTCTGAAAACAGATGCATAAAAAAACCTGAATCCTGGAACCTCTTTTATGTAAGATAATTTATCCCATTCTATCTCTCCCTTTCCCCTTCTCCCAGTATATTCTTCTTTCTCATCTTAATTTAATTTTTTAAAAATATTCAAACCATTATATTCAATTCACACCTCTGCTTTCCATCAATCTGTAATCTAGCTACTCTAATAAAGATATAAATAGGCAGTTTTCAGATGAGGTAATTTAAGTTATCTATAGCCATATAAAAATACTCTAACTCACTATTGATTAGAGAAATGCAAATTAAAACAATTCTGAGTTACCTCTTCATACCTGTCAGATTGACTAATATGACAGAAAAGAAAAATGACAAATGCTGGAGGTGATGTGGAAATATTAAAGCAATAATGGCCTACTGGTGACTGATTCAACCTAAAGAGCAATTTGGAGTTATGTGAAAAAGGACTATAAAACCATGGATATCTTTTAATCCAGCAATAATATTACTATATCCATCCCAAAGAGATTAAAAAATGGAGATACACATCTACAAAAATATTTATAGAATATTTTTTAGAGGTGACAAAGAATTGAACACTGAAAGGATAGCCATAGTTGGGGTCTTGGGCTGAACAAGGTGTGCTATGTGGTTGTGATGTAATACTACAATATACTTTAAGAAGTGATGAGCAGAATCCTCTCAGGGAAAAAAAAACATGGAAAAACTACTTAATATGAACTGATACAAAGTGTAATGAGAACTAGGGAAATATTTTCCACAGTAATAGCAACATTGTATGATGATCTACCATGAGACTACTACCTACCCTAGTTATTCTCAGTAATACAATGCTTTAAGAAAAATCTGTAGGATTTATAATGAACAGTGTTGTCCATCTCCAGAGAAAAATTGGTAGAGACTGAATGCAGATTTTAAATACTTTTTCTTAACTTTATTTTTCATTTTTTTTGGTCTGAGTATTTTCTTTTACAAAGTGACTTACATGGAAATGTTTATTGCATGACTACACATATATAAAGTATATGTTAAATTGTTTGCCTTTACAAAGGAGGGGAGGAGAGGGAGGGAATTTGGAATTCAAAATTTGAAAAAAGAATAATAAAATTATTTTGCATATATTTGGGGAAAATAAAATATTAAAGAATTTTAAATATTTAAAAATAAACTTAATGGAAGCTCCAAGAGACACTGTTCAAAGCACTCTGAGGAGAAAATGGGATTTGGAAGCAAACTGAGTTTACATGGTGCAGTGAAAAGAATGTTGGATGTTAATTAGAACATCTGAAAAACCACACTGTTTCTATGGCTATGACCTTGGGCAAGCCAACATCTCCTTCTTGGCATCACTTTCCTTGCATGTAAAATGATATGAATCATAGAATATTTCTAAAGTTCTTCCCAGATTTAAATCCTATAATTCTACTCCATCTAACTATAACCCCATCAACACTCATGGGTTTGAATACCATTTCCCTGTAGACAACTTTCAAATATGTAATGTGCCTACAAATCTACATTCATAAGTACACACATATACATAGATAAGGATATAAATTAATAATGTACCTCTGTGGCCCCTTTGAGTGTTCTTCCTAAAGCACATTTGTTTTCTCTTTCCACTGGGTGTAGTTACCCAGGCAATGTCTTTGCTGCACTGGGCTTGCTTCATGAGAAAACAAATGGGAGGGAGACAATATGCTGAACAATATATACCTATCTGATCAATAGACTATACACTCCTCTAACTACTTATCTCAGCAGTTTTCCCAGTAGTTTGCCCAGAGAGTCTCCCAAGTTAAGAAAATTTTAAATTTTCTTTCTTATTATGAGCTTATTAAATATCAATTAGCATGAATATTTCTATATACAAAGAATAGAAAACAGGATTTATGTGGTATTGTGAACTATTATATATAATTTAATGAATATTAAATTAAAAACTAAAACTTTAATTCTTATCTGTTTTCCTTCCTTTCCATCCCACTTTCCTTGTTCTTTTGTTGTTTTTTATCCTTCTATATTTCCATTTCAAACAAAGAAAATCAACATATTGACCATATTTTTAAAAATATATGTCTCTCTGTACTTTCAAATCATTTCATCTCTGCTAAGATATGAGAAACATATTTCATACCTTCTGATGTCATCTACCATTAGTATTGCATTGATCAGAGTTCTTAATTCTCTCATAGATTTGTTTTACATAAATTTGTCCTAATTTTATAGATTGCTCTCCTAGTTCTACCTACTTCATTCTATATTATTTCACACAAGTCTTTTAAGGTAATTCTGAATGCATTCTTTTCAATATTTTTTAGAGTATAATAATATCCAATTACACTCAAATACCATAATTTGTTTAAGCATTCTCCAAAATATAAGCACTCACTTTATTTCCAGTTCTTTGCTACCAAAAATGTTGGTACAGATTTTTATGCAAATGGATCTTTTTTTGAAAGCCTGTGACCTCTTTTTGATATATGCTTTATCATACACTCAGGATAAAGGATATTTCCACAATTTAATGATTTTAGATATAATTTCATATTCCTTTCTAAAATTGTTAAACAAATTCATAGCATTACCTATTAGTGTGCCTGTCCTCCTAGTGACCCTCTCTCTTCCTAAACATTTGCAATCTGGTGATAAGGTAAAAATCATATTATTCTACCCTACTTTGAATAATCTAAAAATTATTTATTTTTTTAATTTTAGATATATTTTATTCATTTTGAGGTTTACAATTTTTCCCTAATCTTGCTTTCCTCCCATGCATTTATCTAAGTTGAATGGGATGAGAGAGAAATCATATCTTTAAGGAAGAAACATATAGTATGAGATATAGCAGAATTACATAATAAGACAACATTGTTTTAAGTTAAAGGTAATAGTATTTGGTCTTTTTCAAACTCCACAATTTTGTCTCAGGATACAGATGGCATTCTCCGTCACAGATATCCCCAAATTGTGCCTGATTGATGCCCTGTTGGTAAGACTAAGTCCATTAAGGTTGATCAACACTCCCATGTTGTTGTTCAATGTTCTTGTGGTTCTCATATCACTCAGCATCAGTTCATGCAAATTCTTCCATGCTTCCCTGAATTTCCATCCCTCCTGGTTTCTAGTAGAACAGTGGTGTTCCATCACATAAATATGCCATAGTTTGTTAAGCCATTCCCCAACTGATGGACATTCCCTCAATTTGCATTACTTTGCTGCCACAAACAGAGCTGTTATGAACATTTTTGTACAGGTGATGTTTTTTATCCCTTTTCAAAATCGCCTCAGTATATAGATCCAGTAGTGTTATTGCTGGATCAAAGGGTATGCACATTTTTGTTGCCCTTTGGACATAATTCCAAATTGCTCTCCAGAAAGTTTGGATGAGTTCACAGCTCCACCAACAATGTATTAGTGTCCCAACTTTCCCACATTCCTTCCAACATTCATCACTGTCCTTTCTACTCATACTGGCCAGTATGAGAGGTGTCCTTTATCATAAAAATTGTTTCCCAAGTTGCTACATTTCTTTTGATCTTGGTTACAGTGCTTTTGTCTGTGCAAAAGATTTTTAATTTAACATAATCAACATTTTCTAGTTTATTTTAATGATCATAAACTGCTTCCCTTTCCATACATCTGATAGGCAAACTATTCCTTGTTCTCCTAGTTTGCTTATAATATTGTTTTTTTATGTCTAGATCCTGTATCCCTTTGGATCTTATCTTGGTATATAGGGTGTGGGTGTTGGTCCAATCCCAGTTTCTTCCATACTAACTTCCAATTTTCCCAACAGTTTTTATCAGAGAGTTTTTCTCCCAATAACTGGGTTCATCAAGCAGCAGATTACTATAATCATTTCCTGCTTTTGCACTTAGTCAATTCAACTGATCCACCACTATTTCTTAGCCAATATCAGACAGTTTTGATGACTGATGCTTTATAATATAATTTTAGATCTGATAGGGCTAAGCCACCTTCTTTTGCGCTTTTTTCACTAAATCCTTGGAGATTCTAGACTTTTTATTTCTTCATATGAATTTACTTGCAACTTTTTCTAACTCATTAAAGTAATTTTTTTGGAATTTTGATTTTTAGGGCCCTAAACAAGTAGTTTAATTTTGGTAGGATTGTCATTTTTATTATATTTGCCTGGCCTCTCCATGAGCAGTTGATATTTGCCCAGTTACTTAAGTCTGATTTTATCTGTGTGAGAAGTGTTTTGTAATTGTTTTCAAAAAGTTTCTGAGTCTGCCTTGACAGGTAGACTCCCCAGTATTTTATATTATCTGAAGTTACTTTGAATGGCATTTCTCTTTATAGTTCTTTCTGCTGCATCTTGCTAGTCATATATAGAAATGTTGAAGATTTGTGAGAGTTTATTTTATATGCTGCAACTTTGCTAAAGTTGCTCATTATTTCTAGTAATTTTTAGATGATTTTGGGGGGTTTCTCTAAGTATACCATCATGTCATATGCAAAGAATGAGAGTTTTGTCTCTTCCTTCCCTATTCTAATTACTTCGATTTCTTTTTCTTTTCTTATTTCTGAAGCTACCATTTCTAATATAATAGTGAAAAAATATTTATGAACAGTGTGGAATTGACCCATTGTTTATTTATTTAATATTTCATTTTTAATTGACCATATCAATAACAAAAACACAATAAAAATCATTCGATTATATTGATAGATGCAAAAAATTTGGAAAAATGCAGTACCCATTCCTATTAATAGCATGAGAAAGCATAGGAAGAGAGCCTTTTTTTATACTTTATAATTGTTATAAAAGCAATTTTTTTGCATTTTTAGTTTTAAATAATCTTCCTCCTTCCCTGCCTCCCCCCTCCCCCTCCCCCAAGAAGGCAAATAATTTGATATATGCAACACATGTAGTCATGCAAAGAATATGTTCATACTAGACATGTGAATGAAAACAAACCAAAAGTAAACAAAAATACCCTCAAAATAAAGTTAAAAAGTATGCTTCAATATGCATTTTTATAGTGTCAGTTCATTGTCTGTAGGTGTATAATCTTTTTCATTACAAGTTCTTAAGGAATTGTATTGGATTCTTGTATTGTTGAGAATAGATAGGTCATTCATTGTTAATTAACATACACAATTTCTATTACTGCATTCTCCTGATTCTGTGTAAATTCATATCTTCCCAGGATTTCCAAAAAGCACCATATAACACAAGAGTATTCCATCAATATACCATTCAAGACATATATCCCAACTTGATTAGCTATTCCCAGATAAGGAACATCTCCTCAATTTTCAGTTCTTTGCCACCACACAATGAGCTGCTATAAATATTTTTGTACACATAGGTACTTTTTAGCTCCTTTGGATATAGAAATAATGTTATTTTGGGGTCATATTTGAACATAGTAGCTAATTACTCTCCCAAATGGTTGGATCAGTTCACAATACCATCACCAATGCTTTGGGTACCCGATTTCCCCACATCTCCCCACCGTTGTTATATTTACTATTCTGTCATACTGGCCATTCTGATAGAGGTAAGGTGATGCCTCAGAGTTGTGTTAATTTTCATTTCTCTAATTGATAAAGCTGCAGAACAATTTTTTAAATTTGACTCTCAATAACTTCCATTTCTCCTGAAGAAAACTCTCTGTTTATATCCTTTGAACATTGATTACTTGGGGAATAACTTGTATTTTTTATAAATTTGACTCAGTTCTCTATTTAGGGAAATGGCATCTTTGAGAAATGAGATCTTTTCCAGAGAAAGTTCTTGTAAAATTGTATTTCACAGTTATGATTACTAACACATAACACATTTCTTTTCTCTCTCTCTCTCTCTCTCTCTCTCTCTCTCTCTCTCTCTCTCTCTCTCTCTCTCTCTCTCTCTCTCTCTCTCTCTCTCTCTCCCCTTCTCCTCTACAACTCTCCATGTCTCTGTCATTGAGCATGTGTCTCTGTCTCTCTATCTCTCTGCATTTCCGTTTCTGTCTGTCACTCTATGTTCTTGTGTCTATCTCTGTCTCTCCGTCTCTCTAATGGTTCTATCTGTCTCTGTATGTCTGTCTCTCATTATGAGTCTGTCTCTGTTTCTTTGTTTCTATCTGTGTAACCCTTGTGTCTATCTCTGTCTCTTTCTGTTTGTCTCTCTGTTTCTGTCTCTCACTGTCTGTATGTGTGTCTTCTGTGTTTTTCTGTCTGTCTTCTCCCTCTCTCTCTCTGTCTCTCTATCTCTGTTTCTTTCTCTGTGTCTCTGTCTTTTATTTCTCCCTGTTCTTCCTCAAAAGTGTTTTACTTCTGACCATCACCTCCCCAATTTTCCTCCCTTTCTATTAGCCTTGCCTCCCCTTTCTCTTATGCCCTTCCCTTTCTACGTTCCTATAGGTTATAGTTTTCACAACTAAATGTGCATGTTCTTCCATCTTTGAGAGATTGCCTCTTTGGTAAGAGGCATACATCTTCTTGACTGTAAAACCTCTTTTGCTCCCCTTTTATGTAAGATAATTTACTCCATTTTATCTCTCTCTCTTTCTCCTTCTCTCTTCCCCCCCAATTTTATTGTTATATATCATCCCATCATTGTCAACTTACATTCACACCTTATGTCTTTGTGTATTCTTTCTCACTAGCCTGATAAAGTTCTTTTTTGTCTTTATTTATTTATTTACACATTCCTAAAATATTCTTATTGAAAGAGTAAACATAATTCCCCTCCCCTACAAAAAATAAAGCCTCATAAGATATAAAGTGGAAAAAAAGAGAAAAAATCTGCTTCAATACGTGTTCTTATACTATTAGTTCTGTCTCTGGGAGTGGATCATATTCTTTATCCTAAGTTCATCAGAGAAGTTACATCCATATTTTTCAATAGTTACTATTGCTGATTCCATCCATCCCCCGCATTACCATTCATTATATTTTCTCTCATTCACTCTCTCCCTCTTCAAAAATGTGTTGTGAGGCAGCTGGGTGGCACAGCAGACAGACCACCAAATCTACATCTCACCACAGAGACCTAGCACCCACTTAGGCCTTTGGTCCCGGACAGTCCACCCAATCCCACCACCTTACCAAAAGTAAAAAAAAAGAAAAGAAAATGTGTTATATATGATTCTCCTCTCCCATGACCTACCCTCTCCTCTATCGCCTACATCCCCCTCCCCTCTCCCTGTGCCCTTTCTCCCATCACCCTTTCTCTCCTTTTTCTTCTAGATTTCTATGCCCCATTAAAGATATATATGTATATATATATATATATATATATATATGTACATATACATATATATATGTGTGTATATATAGTTTCTTCTCTGAGCCATTTCTGATGAGAATGAAGGCTCCCTCACTAGCCCTTCCTCCCTTCCATATTATTGCAAAAGCTTTCTTGACTCTTTTACATGAAATATCTTAGTCTATTCTACCTCTCATTTCCTTTCTCCCAGTATATTTCCTTTTTACCCATTGACTCCATTTTTACAATATATTATACCTTCAAATTCAGATCTTTTCTATGCTTTGTCTATATATGCTCCTTCTACCTGCTCTATTAAATGAGAAGATTCATATGGGTATTATCAGTATCATCTTTCCATGCAGGAATACACACAGTTCACCATCATTAACTCCCTCATAATTTACCCTACTTGTCCACTCTCTATGCTTCACATGAGTCTTGTACATGAAGATCAAGCTATCTGTTCAGCTCTGGCTGTTTCAACAGGAATATCTGAAATTCCTCTCCCCTTCCCATCCTCTTTTTCTCTTTTTTCTTCTAGATTTCTGTACCTATTGAGTATGTATGCAGTTTCCTCTCTGAGCCATTTCCGATGAGATGAGGGTTCCCTCATTCCCCTAATGATAAAGTTCTTAAGAGTTACAAGTATCATCTCCATATGAAGAAATAAAAACAATTTAACCTTATTGAATACCTTATAGTTTCCTCTTTGCTGTTTACCTTTTTATACTTCTCTTGAGTCATGTATTTGAAATTCAAATTTTCTATTCGGTTCTGATCTTTTCTGCATGATTGCTTGAAAGTTAGTTATTTCATTAAATATTGAATTATTCTCCTGTAGGATAGTATTCAGTTTTGCAGAGTAGATTATTCTTGATTGCAATTTTCCTTTGCTCTCCAGAATATCATATTCCAAATCTTCTGATCCCTTAATGTATAAACTACTAAATTTTAGATTATCCTGACAACTTGCAGAATATTTGATTTGCTTCTTTCTGTCTGCTTGCAATATTTTCTCCTTAACCTGGAACTCTAGAATTTGGCTATACAAATCCTGGGCATCTTTCAGGAGGATATTGACAGACTCTTTCAATTTTTACTTTAACCTCTGGTTTGGTGATAATGAGGCAGTTTTTCTTGAAATTTCTTGTAAGATCATATCTGGGTCCACTTGTTTGTTATTTATGACTTTCAGATAGTTCAACAATTCTTCAGTTATCTCTCCTTGATTTACTTTCCAGGTCAATTATTGTTACTTTTTCATTCTTTTGATTTTATTTTGTTATTTGACATCTCATGGAGTCATTAGCTTTCATATGTCCAATTCTAATTTTAAGAGTTATTTCAGTGAGTTTTTTTTGTATCTTTTTCCATTAAGTAATTTTTCTTTTTAAAGAGTTCTCTTCAGGTGATTTTTATGCCTTTTTAAAAAAACATTTTTATTGATGTTTTCCTTTTCTAAATATATGTCACGTGAGTTTTTTTAACATTCATCCAATATGCTTATACATATTTCTACAACAAAATATCCTTCAACCCTCCCTTCCCACCCACCCACCCACTCCCCTCAGTGGTGAACAGGTTAATTTAGTACTTGCCCATTTGTTTTAAGCATGTTTCCCTATAAGTCATTTTTGGAATGAGCAATTAGGATTAAGGGGAAAGAAATACATGAGGTTTTGTTTTTTTAAATAGTGAATGTAGTGGTCCTCAGATTCTGAAGGATTATTATTTTGTTTTGTTTTTCTTCCTCTGGATAGGGATAGTCCACAACCATCTAATACAGTTGTTCTAGCTCTCTGAACTGCTGAGAAGAGCTGCTTCCATCAAGGTTGATCAGCTCACAATGTTGTTGTTAATGTTTACATTGTCCTCCCTTCTCTTAGCATAAGATACTGTAATTCCTTCCATGCTTCTCTAGAGTCTGACCATTTATGATTTCTTATAGAACAATAGTGTTCCAAAATATTATATACTGTCACTTTTTAACCATTCCACAATTGATGGCCATCCCCTCAATTTCCAATTCTTTGCCACTACAAAAATAAGCTGCTATGAGTATTGTGGAAAATATGGGACTTTTCCCATTTCTTATGATTTCTTCTGTGTATAGGCCTAGAATTGGAATTGCTGGGTCAAAGGGAATGACTAGTTTTATTGCTCTTTGAGCTTTTTTATCTTTTTAACACTTTTTAAAGTATCATTTTCTTTAGTATTTTCTATGTCTCCTTCACCAAGTTAACTCTTTTTTCATGATTTTCTAGCATCACTAATTCCTTTTCCCATTTTTTGACTCTCTCTAATTTTATTTTTAATATCTTTTTTGAGTTCTTCTAGGAAATCTTTTTTGTTTTTGAGACCAATTAATACTCTTCTTAAGGCTTTGGCTATAGCTGTTTTTTATTTTATTTTCTTATGAGTTTGTGTTTTCATCTTCCCTTTCATCTTAGCAACTTTCTATGATCAGGTCCTTTTTTATTTTTCTTTTGTTCTTTGCTCATTTCCCAGCCTATTTCTTGACTTTTAACTTTGCATTAATATTGGATTCTTCTTCTAGGGTAGAGAAGTTTCAGGTTTTTTGTGTTGCTGATTTCAGATCTAGTTCAGAGTATCTGTAAACTTTCAGTTCTTCTAAGGTTGTGTAATCTAAGGAAAGGTATAGCCACTGTTCTCCTGGCCTGTGTTTTGGTCACTGTATGGCTACCTTCTTTTCTGTGACTATATGCTTTAGTTTGCTAGTGCTCCATAGAGACCTGGAACTGTAACCTGTATCCACATATGGTCAATGCAACAGAGTCCTACAACTGAGGCTAGGTAAGGGTCTCTTATAATCTTCTATTGACCAGTTGTCCAACCCACTGTGGACTGATAGCCCTAGAACCAGCAGTTGCTGATTTATTCATTATCAAAAACTTCTGGTGGCTTGCCAGACCATAACTTGCCCTGTTATATATAATCTGTACTAAGGTTACCCCAATGAGACACACCTTTTCTTTTTACTCTATAAATTATGTTGGAATGGAAAATTATTTCATCCTGTCCTGTTTATTTCATCACTCCAAAATTCATTTTGAAGTATCATTTAAAAGTTGTTCAAAGGTAACTCGGGAAACACCATCTTATCTCTGCCCTGCTCCAATCCATCATTTAAAGATAATAGATTATGTCAGCAAATTATTGACTGGGGTATTGGTTATATAGAGTGAAAAACTTCACTAGAATTCAGGCTTTCCTTTCATTTAGATATTAATTTTCAGGAGGGAGATTGGGAGATTTGAGTACCAGTAAAGAGACAAGAGAAGTTGAATGCCCTTTATCTATTTTTTTAAAGAAATTGAAATAATTTCAAGTTACATTAAAATTATTGGATTTGCATGAAAATCAGAAAAAACCTCATGTATGCTTTCAATTTTTCTTTCTTGTTTTGTTATAACTGAATAAAATTGTAGCCTGTGGGTGGTTCTGTCTGATAGAACAGGAAGTACAATTCTATCTACACTCAAGTCTGTGTATTCCTTTTGTTGAAAATTTATTGATTTTTTTACAGTAAGAATTGCTACATACTTTCTCAGTTTTAGAATTATGTAAATTATGCTTTTCCTGAATGAGAATCTTTTCTCCTATTTAGTGTGTGACCTTGGGAATTTATCAAGACAGTTTTCCTCAATTCATTGAAAACCAGAAAGTGTTTATTTAAATTCTTGGCTTAGTATCATGTCCAACTTCAAGACCTCATTTGAGGGTTTCCTGGAAAATATATATATTGAAGTTGTTTGCCATTTCTTTTTCCAGTTCATTCTATGGATAAGGAACCTGATACAAACAGGGTAAAGTGTCTAAAGCTGGATCACAAAGCTGGTATTTGTCTGAGCCCAAATTTGGACTTAGGATGTCCAGATTTCAGGTCCAGTTCTCTATCCACCTTATTACCAAGATGACTTTGTATTACCTAAGTTCCTGGTAGGAAAGGTCAAAAGTGCAGCAATGGATAGAGCACTCAAAGAGAAATCAGGAAAACCTGCTCAAATAATCTTAGACAGTTTGTTTACTCTCTGCCTGCCTTGGTTTCTTTAACTTAAAAAATGAGAATTATAATAAAACCTAACTCATAGAGTGGTTGTGAGGGGAAAATGAAATAAGATTTTTTATGTGTTTAGCACATTGTCTAGCATGTAATAATTATAAATGCTCATTCCTTTTCCTTGAGAGATAACAATGTTTAGGAAAGTAGAAAAAAGTTTGAGCTAGGGGAAACTGAAACTATTTATGACAGGTAATGTACATAAGAGTACCTGAGGCAACTTCAATCATTTTTTTGTATTATTATGCAATATTATAAATATATGTAAAATATATCCTCAACTCAAATATTATTTAATAAACCTAAGGATGATAAACTTTGATTTTATTATTTTTTATTTATTTACTTACTATTATACATAAGATGTTCAGTAGACTTCAGAACTGGGAACAAATTATAAAGGAACAATAAAGTATAGCAATGTATCTCTATTATTTCTTTGTGAAATTTAAGAACAAAAGAAAAATAATTATACTTTAGAGTTATCCACTCACAGAGGGTAAGGGGAATGGACAACTGCTCAGAAGAATACAGGAGATCATTTCCTGAACCTGGTGTACATATGTGGTTCTAGGTTACAGTTCCAGGACCATGTGGAGGACTAGCAAACTAAAGCATGTAGTCACAGAAGAAAAGCTAACCTGAGCAGAGTTCCAGGGTGGACAACAGTGTATATGTTCATTCACAGACCAATGCAGAGGCCAAGAGAGCAATGATCATTTCTCTCTTTAAAAGAATGTATTTGGGGACGGCTAGGTGGCACAGTGGATAGAGCACCAGCCCTGGAGTCAGGAGTACCTGAGTTCAAATCTGACCTCAGACACTTAATGATTATCCAGCTGTGTGGCCTTGGGCAAGACACTTAACCCCATTTGCCTTGCAAAAACCTAAAAAACAAAAAACAAAACAAAAAATAAGAGAATGTATTCATAAATATTATTATTGACATAGATAGAGCTTTATCATTTATATAATACTTTTATGTACCTTATCATATTTCTTTTCTTTTTTAGTTTTTTTCAAGGCAATGGGTTTAAGTGACTTGTCCAAGGCCTCACAGCTGAGTAATTATTAAGTGTGAGGTCAGATTTGAACTCAGGTTCCCCTGACTCCAGGGTCGGTGCTCTATCCACTGTACCACCTAGCCACCCCTGCCTTATATTTCAACCTCATAAAGCACCTGTGTGGAAAAAGAGTCAAATTATTATACTCTCCATTTTATGGAAGTGGAAACTGAGTCTCATAAAGTATAAACAATTAGTTCAAGGGCACCATCTAGTAAGTGGCAGAGAGAAAAGAAAAGTTCTTCAAGGCTCAGAACAGCACACATCCTAGCTATTTTCATTTTTTCAGATTTGTATACTTCCATCTGAAATTATAAAATATTGTTTTCAAAGTTCAAAAAGTTGAATTAATTAATTAAACAAAATGCATATATTTAGCATGCGTTGTGTGCCAGGAATTTTTAGATGTCAGGGATAGAAAGATAAAAAAGGAAACCTTCCCTGTCCTCAATGTTTATTTTTTCGTAATTTTAGAAAGGTTTTATTTATTTTGAGTTTTACAATCCCCCCAGCCAATATTGCTTCCCTCTCCCCCTACAGAATGCAGTTTGTTAGTCTTTACATCATTTGCATAGTATGCATTGATCTACATTGAATGTTATCAGAGAAAAATCAGATCCTTAAAGAAGAAACATATAGTATTAGATATATCAGAATTACATAACAAGATAACTTTTTTTTAAAATTAAAGGTAATAGTATCTGTTCTTTGTTCAAACTCCACAATTCTTTCTCAGATTACAGATGGCATTCTCCATCACAGATATACCAAGATTCTGCCCGATTGCTGCCCTGTTGGCATGAGTAAGTTCATTAAGGTTGACCATCCCTCCCATGTTGTTGTTTGGGTATTCAATGTTCTTCTGGTTCTTCTCATCTTTCTCAGCATCAGTTCATACAAATCCTTCCAGGCTTCCCTGAATTCCCATCCCTCCTGGTTTCTAATAAAACAAGAATGTTCCATCACATACATATACCACAGTTTGTTAAGCCATTCCCTCAGTTTGCATTTCTTTGCCACCACAAACAGGGTTGCTATGAACATTTTTGTACAAGTGATGTTTTTACCAGTAGTGGTAAAAACTGTTTACTGTTTTGCCAGTAGTGATATTGTTGGATAAAAGGGTATGCACATTTTTTTGCCTTTTGGGCATAATTCCAAATTGCTCTCCAGAAAGGTTAGGTGAGTTCACAACTCCACCAACAATGCATTAGTGTCCCAGATTTCCCACATCCTGTCCAACATTTATCATTGTCCTTTCTGGTTATATTGGTCAGTCTGAGAGGTGTGAAGTATTACTTCAGAGATGTTTTAATTTGCATATCTCTTATAATTAGTCATTTAGAGTGATTTTTCATATGACTATGGATTGCTTTGATTTCCTCATCTTTAAATTGCCTTTGTATATATCCTTTGACAATTTGTCCATTTGGGGAATAGTTTATCTTTTTTTTTAAATTTGACTCAGTTCTCTGTATATTTTAGAGATGAGACCTTTGTCAGAAATTGTCCTCAATGTTTATAGTCTATGAAGGGAAATAACACCTATGTATAAAAGAAAAAGGAATAAAGTCAAACCTGCAATTTTATTGGCATAGTCAATTCCCACATGAGAAAACTCATTATGGCAATTTTGCTTGGGAATTTCTCCGCTCATCTTTCATTTTCAGGGGACAAAATGATCTCATAGAGTTATGTCGACTTGTTTTGCCAATGAATTAGCTTTCAGTGAGGCATAGTTGTGCAGTCACCCACCTTACTCTCACTTATAGTCCTTTGGCAAGACAAAAGTCAGGATGACTGGTTGATGGCCTAGAATGCAGGGGAGGTTTGGTGTCTGATAACTGATCAAGCTTAAGCACTCCACTTGTGCTTTAGACACCTTCATGGCCATTGGAAGAAATTGTCCTCATCCACTTGCTCTTTCCTCTAAGGAAAGCCTTTCCATGACTGGGGTAGACATCCCCCTACTTCATCTATGGTTTGTAGATCTGTCAGTTACACTCCACATGGATTAACCTGTCTGCCAAGGTGGTTTTACCAGGGGTATGACTGCTGCGTATGTAGCAACTTCATGTAGTCACAGGTAAGAGTTGAATAGAGGTAGACTCCAAAGCTAACCCTTGCTAAATACCCCCTACAATTGTCTGGAGTTCTAAGATAGGAAGTTGACTTTTCTCAGGTCACAATCACAAGTAGGACTTCTAACGTGAGCTTTTATCTGAGAAGTGTTGAAAATAAAATATACTTATGGTATACTATGCCATCTACATTAGGCAGTAATAGTAATAATACAGTTGAATAATAACAATGACTAGGATTTATATAATACTTCATGATTTGTAAAATGTTTGCCACTTTAAACCTTATTTTATCCTCAGAGGAATGTGGGGAAGCAGATGCTAGTTTTATTCCCGTTTTCTTTTTTATAATTATTTAATCTCAGTTCAGTATCTTCTAATGTCTTTCTGAATTCATCTTTTTTATATTTAAATAATAACATATATTGATATAAATATAAATAATATATAAATATATAAATTAAATATCTATATAAATAATAGCATTTATATTTAAATAATAACATATTTAAATAACTTTCTTTAGAATTGTTTACTGAATATGCATACTGTATATTCATTTATAACTTATCACACAGTAATATTCCATTATATTTGCATAACATCTATTCTACAATCACTAAATATCTACTATGTTAATAATGCTTTACTACCACAAGAATGCTTCTATAAATATTTCAATATTTCAATTTATATAGAAGATCTTTCTTTTCCCATTGTCCTCCTTGGAGTTTAGGCCTAGCATTTTTTTAATCTCTGGAATAAAGGATATGACCATTTTAGTGACTATCTTCACATAAATCCATATTGTTGTCTAGGATAGTGAGATCATTTCAGAACTCCACCTATACATTATTTTATGGGTTGTTCTACAACCTGTCCAACACAATTTATTCTCATTTTTTGTTCATCTTTGACAGTTTTCTAGGTATGAAATACAATTTCAGAAATTTTTTATTTGTGTTTCCATTATTAGTAATAATATATTTGAATTATATTTCCATATGGTATTTGTTGGATCAATGTGATTTTAAAGGTAATTAAACTTAGTACCAGGAAGATGATAGGACATGCTCATAAATAAAATTAAGATCTGAAACTAGGTCATCCAGCTTCAAATTCAGCATTCTTTGGGAACCATGGTTGTTAATCCCCACTTTACCATTGTTCCACAATCACCTCAAGTGAATACCATACCAACCTAAGGTACTAGACTTCTTTTAAAAAATTACATTTTTAGAGCTGTGAATTTTACACCACTTTCCCAATAAAATATAAATATCTTGAAAGCAATGAATTCTACCTTCATCTTCCTATCCTTATTGTCTAAAACAGTCTAACTCATATTGTTCAGTTCAGGCATCTTTGACTTTTTGGTTTTTCCTGGCAAAGATATTGGAGTGGGTTGCCAATTTCTTCTCCAGATCAATTTATAGATATGGAAACCAAGGCAAGCAGGGTTTAGTAATTTATCCAAGGTTACACAGTGTCTGTGGCTTGGTTTTCATGTCAGGTCTTCTTGACTACAGACCTGGCTTTCTGCCTGTGGTGCCACACAACCACACATTAAATGATTTTATCAAACCCCTAGTGATATACCTCATTAGTCTTACCATGTTAAACATGTATTGATCAAAAGACTGAATGAACATATATAAAGTAAACTTATCAAAATTCTTAGAGGGAAAAATAACATGTTAAATGACATAATCACAGTCAAGGTTCAAAAAAATCTCAGCATTGATTGTAATAGAAAGGGTAATAGATTAGAAATCAGAGAATTTGTATTCTAATCCGTGCTCTGTTACTTTATTTGTTATACTAAAGTAAGTCACTTCTTTCACTTTTCTCATCTGAAAATTAAGGGATTTAGAAAGAACATTAGAATTGGAAGAAGTTAAGTCCTGAGTGAACTTTCTGACTGAGAACCAACAATTCATATTTTTGAGCCTCATTTTTCTTTTCAATAAAATAGGAGTAAAAATAGAAATAATATCTACCTCACAGGGTTATTAAACTTGAATAAAATAATGCATGTAAAGTGATTTTCACAAATATTTACTATAATTTTGTTATTGTGGCTGCTGTCCCTTCTAGCTCTAACCCTAAGATCTGATCTGGCTGCAATAATGGTTTAGAATTAATGGGAAGAAATATAACAATAGAGTCAATGAATTTAGTTTTTGAAAATGAGTCGCAAAATGTTCAGCTGGCATCAAACATATGGAAACATTCATATGAAAAAAATGTAGTTTACTTGTTCTAAATAAAAATATTTGGAATCTGTTTTCAAAAATCAGCTGTACAAGTTTTTGATGGAGGCAATTTCTAGAGATAGAAGTTCATGTGAAAGAAACCTATGTTCAGGGGTTTTCAACTCATAAATCAAATGTGTGATCACAGCCAAAAACAGATAACATGATCTTAGGTTCTTTAATAGAAATACTGTGACAAGAACAAGAGAAATGATGGTGATCACATTGTCCTCTTTATTGTTCAACCCACTTGTCAGGAGGATACTGTGGTTTGGATTTATATTTAAGGAAAAAGGAAGATTGTGATACTTTTATTTTGAAATTTTTATTTTGAAATTTCATGTGTTCACTACAGTTGAAAGTGAACAATATTAGTTTAAGATTATTGAAAGCATAAACTACTGAACTGTGGCTATGAAACTTCATAATTTGACCCAACTCACTTCTTCGAATCTATTACAATTCTTCTTGTAGCTATTAAGTCTAATTATTATTTTATTTTCTTAATTGTGGTTTTAAACTATAATTTCCATTGGTAGTAGTAGGTACCTTTGGATTTAATGTGAGAATAGCTATTTTTGATCTCTATGTATCCTAGCACCTAGCACAGTTTTTTCCCTATAATAACATACACTAAATAATTGCTTATTCAATTGAATTGAAGTTTCAGGTACTACATTTCAGAAAGGACATTGAGTGTGTCCTGAGGAAGGTGAATGAAATGGTAAGATTTGGAACTCATAATATTGGAAGATGGGGTGAAAAGTCTGGAGATGTTTATCACAGATATAAACTATAGCTAAGTATTTGAAGGGTTGCTATGGAGAAGAAGGATTAGATGCATTCTGTTTCCCTAAAAAGATACAAATAGGAGGGATATTTTAGCTTAATGTTAGGGAAAACTTACTAATAATTAGAGATATGCAAAAAATGGAATAAGCTACCTTGGGGGACATTAAATATCCCATTATTTAAAAACTTCAGGCTAAGATTGGATGACCATATTAATGTCACAGAGTAGAATCCTATTGAAATATGGATCAGATGAAATGATTTTGTAATGAACCAGTGAATATGTAGTATAAATATTGTTAATGCCATTTATAGATGAGAAATCAGTCCCAAACATTTTTTTGCCTGGTTTCACAGTTAGAAACAGAGCTCAAATTTGAAACAAGGTGTTTTTACGAAGTCCAGTGTTCCTTCTAGAATACCATGATACCTCTTAGTATGGTATTAATAATAGATACTCTCACAATGGATTATGCCTCATACATAAATATTGGCATTTTAAAACAGCAGCATGGAAGTGACCATGTGTTAGCTTAAACGGCAGGGAGACCTTTGGTCCTTGGACCATATAAGACTACTTGTGGTCTGGTGCTTCCCATCATGGTTGTGATGTGAAATTCAATAAATTTAGAAACTTTTTTAGGGATGAATTAATTAAATGTTTGAACAAATATAGCAGGCTAATTTTTAATTTTGACCCTTGGTAGAAAAAAGTTTCCCAACCTGGTCTAAGGAAAGGTTCCAGTTGTAGAACCCAGTTTTTTAGTATTATATGATATAGGGTTAGAAAGGATCTTGTTTATCATTAATATAATCATCCCATTTTTGCATATGAAGTAAGCTGATAAGGGTGAAGTGTTTAATCAAAGATATAAAACAGCAGGACCAAAAGTTAAAGAAATGTACTGAAAACTAAGAAGACCTAATTTTAAAACCTGGCTCTTTTATTTACTATGTATGTCACTTTAAGCATGCATTCAATTATTACATATTCACTGGTTTATAACAAATAAAAGCTACATAAAATGTATTGAAAAAGTAAAATTTTAGGAAGTATAAAATACTAATGCATCTAGAAGCAATCAGAAATTTCTGGTATGTGAAGAGATAAACTGTAATTTATCATCACAAGAGGAATGAATAATTAGAAATAGAATTTATGAGTTGAAAGGTATACTTAAAGATCATTTCATCTAATCCATACTTCTTTCTGTATTAATGCAGAATTAAACCAGATCCTCTATATCTGAAGTGTGTGCTGCAATTTGGGCACTACAGAAAAATCATAGGGGCCTTGTGGAATATTTAAAAATTTTTAATCTAACCATGTAATAAATGAATCTTTTTGCTATTTCTTTCTTTTGAGACACAAACCATGCCATGCATCAAGAAAGTATGGGAACAGATAAACTAAGTTCCCTTCATATTTTTGATTCTTTGATTCTAAACATTTTAATTTAAAATCCAATTGCACTATACCACAAATATTAGAACACCAAACTATATTCTTCTTTCTGTATTACTCTGACTCCTTAATTGCAACCTTATTGTGATAACTATATGCTGAACAAGATTCTTATCTTGGAAAGCAACTTCTTTAGAAGATGGCTAAATATCATCATTTAAGCACTTCATTCTTTGGGTCCTCAATATTTGTCTGTAAGAATGTTGGGAGAGATTCTCTAGGCTTTCTGTTTCTGGTTCTATTTGTCTGATTTTGAATGGGAGAATAAATTTCTCTACTGATTTGTTTTTTAGCTGGAGTCTCTCCATTACTTTATCTCTGGCATTAATTTCAGAATAACTCTCTGTACCTTTGCAAGATCTACAAATTAAATGAAAGGATCATAGGATTTCAATTTAAAAGGAGTTAGTTTCCCTTTGACTCTCAACCAAGGAAAGGAAAACACAGAGAAGAAAGTAATTTGCCCAGAGTTGTAATGATTATGATGTAAGTGAAAATTTCCCTAAAGAATGCTGGCCTTTGAGTAAATAACCAACCAAGATACTAAGGACCTAAACAATCCCTTCTCATAGGAGATATAATAGTTTCCTAGATCAAAAATTTATATTCATTGCAATGATATCTGTATTGGGTGTTTTTTTTACCTTTTGAGATGGGTTCAAAGTGGAAATGGAAGGGAAAGGTTTTTGTCATTCTTTTTCCCCAGAAATGTTGGTGATATAATGATACACTTCCCCTCAAATGTCATAAAAATTTTTATCTATCTGTACCTATCTATCTACCTATCCACATATATTTGCCACATATATATTCACATATGCCATATATAATAAATACCTATATAAATATGTTCATAGATGCATGTGTGGGTATTTTTACAGGAAGTTAGATGGTGGAGTGTAAATAGACTGTGGGCCTTATCTTGTTATTCTTAACATTTAGTAGTTCTTTGAGCCAGTCACAACCTCATTTGCTTCAGGTTCCTCATCTATAAAATGAATTGTAGAAGGAATGAAAGCACTCTAATATCTTTTCTATAAAAAACCCAAAGGAGATCATGAAATCATCCTTGACTGAAAACAGCTGTAGATACATACATACATATATATATATATATGTATATATATATATATCTGTATATATGTATGAATATATGTAGCTACATATATATATGATTTCTCAAGTCTCAGTTCAGGTTTAAGCTTCAATAGCTTAAAACTATAAAACTTAAAATGATAAGGAAATTACAAATATATTTTATTCATTTTTTCCATTGATAGTATATATGCTCCTTGAAAATACTAGAGTCCATAGAAAGCTCCTGTTTTAATGAATGCAGTATTTATATCAGTAAATATAATGGATTTATGATTTACAGGATGTGATCATGAATTATAACATCTGAGTTCAATTCTGGTGCAACTTATCACCATATGACCTTGTGTAAGGTTTTTTTTTTTTTTGGTTTTTTTTGGCAAGGCCATGGTACTAAGTGACTTGCCCAATGTCACACAGAGAGGTAAGTGTTAAGTGTTTGAAGCCAGATTTGAATTCAGGTTCTTTAGATTCAAGGCTGGTGCAGTACATAGTTGCCCCCTTGGGCAAGTTTTAATGTTTAAGATGAGCATAGGTTTTGGGTAGGAACAGTTAGGTAGTTCAAACACAATTCAGTTCAATCAAGGGAAATAACTTGTCCAAGGTCACATGATAGATAGTGGGCACCAGGATCTGAACCAAAATGCTATTATTCTCTAATCACATTTGAGATATCTATCTAATCTTGCTCATAACATATCCTCATCCCACACATTAAGACATGAATTTGTTGAAGTCATAAAAAGGTCAATAAAGTACAATTGAAAATGACTGAATAAATTGAATGTTAGGAATAACTCCCTAGAAATTAGAGCTGTACAAAAGAGGAATGGGTAACTTTGAGAACTCTTCCTTGGAAGTCTTGAAATAATGTTTAGGTGACCATTTGTTGAATATGTTAGTGGGGATTTGTCTGGTGTATATCTTGAACTACATTTAGAAGTCTCCTTTAATATTCAAATTCTGTCATTCTGTGATGCCTTCTCAGTTTTAAATTTATATAGAGAGACAATGTGGGGTTTTTCAGAAAGGCCAATAAACTTGGAAGGAGGGTGTATGGGCTCATATATTCTGAAATCTACTTGCTTTTGATTTTTGACAAGTTGCTTTCTCTCTCTGGAATATAATTTTCTACAGTCAAAACAGTGATACTAACTAAACAATTTACCTCACAAGAGAATGTTATAGGCAATGTTGTTTATTGTTGCTGCCTTCTAAAAATATAACTCATTACCCAAATGTAAGAATTTTTATATTCAAAGTCTCTTGTACCTGCTATGCTATGAAGATACAGTAAAATGATTATTATAATTTAGAAAATCTAACAAACTCCACCCTTAATGAATGAGATTAGTATTTTGTAGTGTTTTACAAGTTTGCATTGAAGTCTTTCAATTTGTTGAGAAAAACATTTTTAGAATACATTTAACATACTTTTAAATATCATTAATTCCCAAAGTGAGTCATGAATAAATAATACCAGGTAATTAGGTGAAAACTTCAATTATTATTCACAAGTTTAAAAAATGGAAAAAATTTAGGAGAAATCCCATAATCCTATTTTTGAATTTTTCAATTTATACTTGAAAGAATATTGATGTGACCTTGGGCAAGTCATTTCCTCCATTCTAGTTCTCATTTTTAAAAATTCTTTCTCTGAGGAAGTTATTAGAGAAGATAGTAAAGGAAAAATGATCTCATTTCTAGCAATTATGAAAGCTAAGAAAATTTTGTCTTCTTTCATCTGTATCAAATTTGGAATTATTATATTTCTTCAATTGCCTAGGCACCATTATTTCTTTTTTTAAATTATAGGGTATTTCCTCCTAGAAAATAAGGTAAAAGGGTGTAAAGAATAATTCTGCACTTCTACAGTATCAGTAAGAATACAATGTTCTGTTTAAAAAAGTGGCAAGAGGCTTCTATGTAAAAATAAAGAAAATATATCTGAAGAGAGAGATTAGTGCCTTGACCTCTTTCTGTATGGTTAAGAATGGAACACTATGTCACAAAGGAGACAGTGAGGCAAAAAACAGCTACTCGGAGGCAAGTAAAATATCTGAGTTCCTAAGAATCAAAAGAACTGAACCTCCTGAGGAACTAGCAACTGCTTTTCTTGCAAGGAATAATTATTTGGTCCCAAAGATGCTCTTTAAGTGAGAGGTCATCTGGTAAAGGTTAAAAGAAAAGATGATTAGGGATATATTATTTCTCTTCTGAGAGGTATATATTTGTCAGTCTGTAAATGGCAATAAAGATATCTGCTGTTTCAAGCTTTTCAATGCTGGGGCTGGGGTCTAAGCCCTAGCTTGTCATTGGTCAAGATGTTGTTTATGCAGACTAGACCTTGGCTTTGCAGAGGTTTATTTCTTCCTTTATGTCAAGGTTCTGCCAATTTAAAGTTTTGTTCCCAAACAAGCCCTTTCTTTTGCCTTGGTGTTCCCAAGGGTCAGACTTTGTTTGGGGTTGGGACTCTCCTTGCTGGCTTGTCTTCTAGCTGCCAAGACCTATGCTTTGTTAGGGTGTCTGGACCTGAACTGAACTATGGCCTAAAGCTGGCTTTTCCCACCTTTTAGATCTCACTTGTTGTTACTTCCCCTTTGTTCCCAAGGAGACACACTTTCACTGATGATCCTTCAAGATGTCTTCATTGAAAACTGCTTTGAATCTTCTCTTTTCTTGGCAGGATCTGTAGCTTTAATTTTCATGCAGAGGCTTCATTTATCTTCGATGGAGAAAAGCTCCAGGAGCATAAGCTTCATGCTGCCAACTTGGCACCCCACACCCTAGGAGCAGATCTAAAAAAACAAACATAAGCAAAAAAGATAAAAGAGTACTCAATATAGAAAACTACTTTGCAGATAAAGATGATAACAATGCCATGTCAGTAGAAAAAATTCAGTGAGAAATTACTCACAGAGGAAGTCTCAAAAGAGTGTATGAATTGGACTCAAATCTAAAAGTCATAGAAGAGCTTAAAACCAAAGGACATAGGGAGAAGAAAAATGGAAAAAAAGTAATGAGAGTCATGCAGGAAAATTATGAAAAATTGACCATAAAAATCAACTCCCTTAAAAGTAAAAAAATAACTGACTGGAAAAGGAAACATAAAAGCTAATTGAAGAAAATAAAATCCTAATTAGAAATGAACAAACAAAAACTAATGAATCTAAAAGATATCAAAATTCCATCAAAGCTGAAAAAAATTGAAGAAAATGTAAAGTACCTTTTAGGAAATGTAAAGTATATTTTAGGAAAAAAGTACCTTTTTAGGAAAAACAAAAGACCTGGAATATAGATCCAAGAGAGATAACTTACGAATCATTGGTATACTAGAAAACCTAAACCTTAAAAAAAAACCTGGAAAACATCATGCAGGAAATTATCAGGGAAATCTGTCCAAATCTGCTAGAACATTGAAGACAATATAGCCATTGAAAGAAAACACAGAACCCCTCCAGAAAGAACCTGCAGGATAAAAACTCCAAGACTGTTATAGCCGAATTCCAGAAATCTCAAATAAAGGAGGAAATTCTGCAAGTAGCAAATAGGAAACTATTTAAATATAAAGGATACAATCAGGCTCGCACAGGATTTATCAATCTTAACACTGAAGGGCCGGAGGACCTGGAATACAATATATCAGAGGGCAAAGGAACTGGGATTACAGTCTGGAGTGAACTACCTGGAAAAAATCAGCATGTACTCTCAGGGATAAAAAAGATAGATGTTCAACAAAATAGAGGACTTCCAAAATTTCCTGTCAAAAAGACCAGAACTGAACAGAGAATTCAGTCACCAAATACACAACTTGAGAAATGCCTAAAAGGTAAATAAAAAGGGTTAGGACAAAACAAATATTAGTCAAGACCAAGAAATTGTATAAAACCTTAAAAGGGAAGATTTAACACTTGTAACTCTTGAGAACTGAACTTCTCTTAGTATAATTAAGGAGTTGATTGGACTTAGAGAATATGGGTATAGTTGGATCTCATCTCTCCATTGAAGAGGTCCAAAATGACATCACTATGTTTAAGACAAAAAGCCCTGATGAAAAACAGAGGTGTTAACTCTTTTAAAAAATGTCTGCTGTTTTTCTAGCATTGTTATTATGGACATGATGACTTAACAAAACATCTAATTACTCACTTAAAATATTAATATCTTTTGTTTTTAATTTTTCTAAATATATTTGTTTTTTTCTATTTCCAGGCATCCATATAAAACATTTTTAAGAAAAGATTTTAAAAGCATCTCAGCAAGTAAAATTTTTAAAAAATCTATTGAATGTGAGTATATATGGTATTAAAATTCCTTCATCCCCTCTCCTCTACAGAGAAGAGATGACTGAATTTTCTCGAATCTTTTCTTGAGTCATTCCTAACAAGTATAACTAACCAGAGTTGAAACAATAACCAATTATGACAAGAATATTTATGGATGATCATAACTCCTCATTTCCATCAGAGAAGCATTAAAAGAGAGGTTTAGAATGAAGTGTACATTTTAAAGGATAATTAAATGGGAAACTACTCTCATATCTTTGCCAATAAAATCCTATATGAATTCACAGAGATTCTGACCCAACAACAAATATATTTTTATGCATATGTTTTACTTCACATTGTTCACTTATTAAAATTTTATTCTATGCCAGACACTGGGATTTTGCTAGAGAATATAAAGAAAAAAGGTAATACCTTCACCTCTTATGAAGGTTACATTCTAATGGGAAGATGACCTACATAATACAGAAATACAAACATACATACCATAAGCCTTTGAATATGCACATACATGAATGTATTTAATATATATGTTTGTGACTATTGGTACTTACTAGATAAGTAGTCTAAACAATTATGATAGTAATAGCAGCTAACATTTATACATGTTGTTTCAGATGCTGCACTAAGTACTTTAAATTTTGTTCTCATTTGATCTTCAAAAAAATCCTGAAAGGTGGGTATGAAGAAATGGACAAATAGTGGGTAAGTAGCATCTTCAGGATCACATAACTGTTGCCTTCATTCAGATTTGAACTCATGCCTTCCTAATTTCAATCTTTTTTTTAGGTTTTTGCAAGGCAATGGGGTTAAGTGACTTGCCCAAGTTCACACAGCTAGGTACTTAGATGTCTGAGGTCAGATTTGAACTCAGGTCCTCCTGACTCCAGGGCTGGTGCTCTAACCACTGTGCAACCTAGCTGCCCTCCCTAACTGCAATCTTGATACTCCATCAAGCTGTAACACTGAAATTCCTCCAGATGAAAGTTAGTCTTAGAGGAGGAGGTGCTACCAGCTACTGGGAATGGGAAAGGACTAAATAGGGTTTTGTTTGAGTGGAGTTTTAAAATAAACCAAAGATTTTTAGAAGCAAAGCTGAAAGGAGAACAGTCTAGTTTTGGGATCAGTGAATGTAAAGCCATGGAGTTAGATTATGGAGAATTAGTTGAAAGAAGCAGCACAAAGACCTTTTTGGAAGAACTGCATAGAGGAGAGTAATGGATTTAAAAGATTAGAAAAGTAGGAAGGTCCTAAATTCTTAAGTGATTTACATCCTATATAGAAAAGTACATATTTGATTCTAGAAGTAATAGAAAAACCAAGAAATTTATTGAATAGGAGGTAACATGGTCAGACCTCCATTTTAGAAAAATAAATTTGGAATTGGTATGAATAACATGAGACTGGGAAAAAGATTTCAATTGGGAAATACAAATAGAAGAATATTGCAATAATTATGGGAGAGATGGAAAGAGCTTGAAATAGGGTCATGGATTTTGTGAGCAGGGAGAAGGGACAAGTGATTATACATAAGAAATTTTGTGTTTAAAGAAATGACAAGATGTGGTAACTTATTTGGTAAGTGGAATGAGAATGAAAATATGGAGGATAAGATAGCTGTAAACTTGGGTAAACTGAAGAGTGATGATGCTTTTGAAAGTAATAAGGAATTTCAGAAGAGAGAAAAGTATTGGTGATGAAATATTTTTTTCTGTTTTGGACATGTTGAATATAAGATGCCTATGTGTCATGTAATTTGAAAAGTTTAATAGAGAGTTGAATATGTTATTGGAGTTCAGAAGAGAGATTAGGATAACTAGATCTAAGCTTAATTTGTATAGAAAGGATAATTAAGCTTAGGAGACCTGATGAAATCATCAAATGAAAGAGAGAGAGAGAGAGAGAGAGAGAGAGAGAGAGAGAGACAGAGACAGAGACAGAGACAGAGACAGAGACAGAGACAGAGACGGCATCAAAAAGGGAAAAATTCGTTTTAAGGTCAGAACTTCAGAGTGTATCTAGAGTTAGTGGATGTTTTGTGGATGAAGATCCAGCAAAAGGAAGAGAAAATGGGTAGTAAATTAGATAGGACAAGAAATATAAGAAAGAAGAATCATGAAAACCCATAGAAAACAAAATATCCAAGAGAGGAAGGTGATTTATGGTTTCAAAGGTAAATAGAAATCAGAAAGAATAAGGATTTAGGAAATGCCATTGAATTTGTTTGTTTAGATTTTGTTGTAACCTAGGTGCTAGGAGAAAGAGTGGATAGAGCACTTCCCTTAGAGTCAGGAGAATGGGAGTTCGAATCCCACCTAAGGCATCTGATTCTTACTAATGTGTGTTATCACCCACAGTAGCTCTGGTGTGCATCTGGATACTGACTTGTGAGAGTCAGGTTGAGTAGAAACATACACAAACAAGTTCATGATAAAAAATCTACGGATTTATTTTTGGAAACTCAGACTTTTTAACAATAAAAACTTACCTCAGGATTGACAGGTTAAAGCAGATCCACTTTCACAATTTCTTGGGTAAATTTGCAATATTTATTCTTAGAAATCCGCATACTTCTTTACCAGAAAAACCTTTTACAACTGTCTCCAGAGCCACAGATTGTCCCAAGTCAGGGTTCACTGGAGGGCCAACAAATCCATATAATGAGCAAGAATACATACATATCTCTTATGGAAAAGGTAACCAGGGATATGTGTAAATCACTCCCAGGAGCTGGCCCTAAACACTGTGTGACTTGGGCAAGTCTCTAAACCCTAAATGTCTCACATCCAGGGCCATCTCCAGACATCCTGATTCATATCTGACCACTGGATCCAGATGGCTCTGGAGGAGAAAGTGAGACTGGTGACTTAGCATAGCAACCCCTCAATCAAATCCAATTCACCTGCTCATCATGACATTACTTCTCTGAGGTCATAGTCTTTTTCAAGAACAAAGAACCAAACATCATCCTCAATGTGATATCTCCCTTTCTAACCTTCCAAATACTTTGCTGAGGTATAGACTTTTTTGATAAATTAATTAGTCTTGGTAATTTTTTACTTTAAATAAATTTGCTATGTACTATAGCTTTTTGGGGAAAGAAGGGCTTACACTGGAGTGGTTACACTAATGTATATATATATATATATATATATATATATATATATATATATATATACATATATATATACATATATATATATCAATAAAATATATGCTTTTAAAAAGATTATCATGGCCCCAATAGATGTATTTAGGAGATAGAAAAGGAAGAAATAGATATATGTATAAATATATATGTATAAATATATATGTCCATATATATATATATATATACACACATTTAAGCATATGAGTATTTTCTCATACACACACACATATATGTATATATATATGTTCTATTTTGCAGTAACAAATAACTAAAACCATCAATTGGGAAAGGAGTGGCCAATTATGGCATGTGAATGCATTTTGATATTCTTGTGCAATAAGAAATTTTGAAATGGATAATTTCAATAAACCTGGGATAACATTTAAAAATTGATAAAGACTGAAGTACATAGAAGCAAGAATTAATTTATACTATAACAATAGCATTGTAATAATAACTTAGAAAAATCTAGAATTTTCATCAATGTAATGACCAGAAATAATTCAAGAAAACTGATATTGAAGAATACAACCTACCTCTTTATAGAAGGTCATGGATTCACTAGATATAATGAAACAAATTTTTAGACATGGTCAACATAAGAATTTATTTTGTTTAACTCTAAACATTTGTTATAAGGGTTTTATTTTGATATTTTAGCAGATATTAAAAAAGGTTAGAAAGAATTTTAAATGCTTATTAATTAACAAGGTATTTACTAGGAAGATTAGATTAATATACTTTATTTTGACATTGTGAAAATTGCTCCTAAAGCTCCTTCTTCTTTCTTCTTCCAGAGAGCCAATTCATGTAATAAGAAATACTTTTAGGGAAAACTGAAGGTAACCAAGATGGTTGCATGAACCTAGGAAGTTCCTGAAGTAATTTTAAATGAAACCTCTACACAGACCATAAAGCTACTGATTCCACAAAGAGTCAAGATATCATGGAGGACTGTAAATAAAGTACAGTCCAGCATAGGCAGGAGCAATAAAAAGTCAGTGGGAGGTTCAGCCACAACGCAGCTCAGGTCAAAACTCAGTAAGCCAGCATTTCAATAGTCCAAAATTAATGGTTTCAAACCCAGTTCAGAAGACAAAGTTTGAGCCCTGGGAATATTAGTGAAATAGTCAGGACTGGATTGGGCTACCATAACACAGAGGACAAACCACTGCATAGGCAATACCATAGGTAAGCAGTAAGCCAGGAACCAAAGTCCCAGTTTCAACAAAAAAATAAAGTCCATGGAGCAATGTTCAGCTATAAAAATGTACCACAATAGAGTGCTGAGTGAGGAGAGGGATTATTAAAAAAACAATTTCAAAAGTGGAAAGAAGTAAGAAAATGCTTAAATGTGAAATCTCAGAGAAGTTTATGATTTTACCTAAAATCCCAAAAGACTTCCTAGAAGAACTCAAAAAGAAATTTAAAAATTTGAAAAGATGAAGAAGAAAATTGGAGAAAAGAAGTGAAAGCCATAAAGAAGAATTATGAAAAAAATTGACTGAAGAAAACTATCTTTAAAGGTAAAATTGGTGAAATGAAAAAAATAAAACTACTTTATAAGTAAAAATGACCAAGTGGAAAAAGGAATATAATTTATCAAAAAGTAAAATTAACAATCTGGAAAAGGAAAATAGCTCATTTAAAAGTAAAATTTACCAATTGGAAAAGGAAACATAATTTCTAATTTTCGGGGTTTATTTATTTATTTATTTGTTTGTTTATTGGTTAGCTTTTGGTAAACTAATGGAAGAAAGTAAAACCTAAAAAAATATGATTGGACAAATGGAAACTAATTACTGTAGGAGACACACTATGAGATATCAAACAAAACCAAAAGGTTCAAAAAATAGAAGAGAATTTTTTACCTCTTAGAAAAAATGAACAATCTAGAAAATAGGCTAGATTTCCAATGAAATAGAGAACTTTCAAACTTATGTGATAAAAAGAACATAACTGAACAGAAAATTCAATCTTCAAATGCAAGACATGTAAAAGGGAAAGGGGAAAACATATTAGTTGAAAAAATTAAACTGTACACATTCCTACATAGGAAAAATACTATTAACATTTGAGAATTTATGTATAAAAAGAAGTATACTTAGAGAGAGGATATGGGTATAGGTTGATTGTTAAAGCAGCTTTGCTTTACCTGATTCTTTAGCTCACGAGTGTTGTATATCCATTGGGACAGTAGAAGGGAGTGTACTTAGAAGGTGTGGGTATAAGTAGATCATGAAGTAATTTTGATACACATGATACTTTAGCTCACGAGGATTGTATGTTTATAGAGGGTACTTGCAAAAACAGTGTGGTATAAATTGTAATTTCATGATGCTTGAGACTCTTGAGAATTTTATTTCTAATGGAACAGGTGAGGGGAGTATATTTTAATGGCGGTTGTAGGGATGAAATAATTATGAGGTAATGATGCTTATAAATAATCAACTCTTGAGAACTGTGTATCTACCAGGGCAGATAAAAGGTCTATATCTTAACAAAGTTTGTGGGTACAAGATAGTATAAAGCAACTAAGACATGAAAACTGTATTAGGTGGGGGAAGGCTACATGTTAGAGGATAAAATACCATATATGAAGAGGCACAAAGACCTGCCATAGTTCAGTGAAAAAACAGAGGATATGAGCCCTGACTAAATATTACTTTAAACAGATTTGATCCAAAGAAGGAATAACAATTCTAAGTAGCTTTTAAAATCTATTCTAACCTACAAGGAGGTGAGGGGGAAGGGAACAGAAAGGGGAAAAAGAAACTGATAAAAAGAGGTCAAAAGGAAAAGGAAAAATGGAAAAGAAAAGGGAAAGGGAAGGGGTTGATATAAGGGAGGGCTGATCAAGAGATAGCAATTAGAAACAAAACATTGGTGAGGATGGATAATGGAAAAGGGAAGAGAAAACTACAAAGGAAGGGCAGATGTTAATAATCAGCGTAAATAATCTTAACTGTAAATCTAAATGGATATTTACATTAGTAGAAGCAATGGGAAATGTATTATGCAAAGAAGAATGCTGTACTTCAAATGTGAATGGCTTATCTTCAGCAATGCTGTGACCCAAGAGAATTCTGAAGGACTTTTGATAAAGAATATTATCCATCCTAAAAGAACAGATAGTGTCTGAATACAGATGGAAGCACATAATTTTTTAACCTCATTTTTTTTGTAGAAGCCCATTATTAGCAGAATTACATATTCAGAAAATTATGAAGCCATTCATCTGAACCAGGTCTATTTGGGCTTTCCCAAACACACAAATAACCCGACAACTTTTAATAAAGTTTCCAACACTTAATTTACCACGTCCCAAGAAGGAACAAAGATTGTTTATTTTGTGACATAAGCAGGGGGTCAACAGGTTCCTTCTCTAACTGTGAGTTATAGAAATGAACACAGTATGCTGTGCATAACCTGGTTGAGATAGCTCCGGATTAGTAGCACTGGAGGCTTCCATTGAAGGTTTGTAAATCTTAGATCGCCACAACAACCCAGTGAGGTAGGTGCTCTCTCTTCCAGCTCCTTAGGAGACAAAACAGAACAAAGAGAGGTTATTGTGAAGGCTTTTTTGAGGCAGGTCTTGAGCTTGTTTCTTCTTGACAGGAATAACTTGTTTCATTATAATCTCTGCCTCTTAAGAATAACCTCAAACATACAAGTGCTACACAGAGGTGTAGATAACAATAATTTAAACTATATCAAAATAGACATTTTACCCAAACACATGGATGCAAGAGATGAATACATTCAAGGGCAAGACAAATTGAAGAGTTTGCTGGGGTTTTTTTATCTGTAACTTTAGCAAATAGGCTTCCAAAATGGGAGGAGCAGCAGTAGTAGTTACTTATTGGGGGAAATAGGGTGATTTAAGTGATAGATAGATGAATGGATGAATGGATGGATGGATGGGTGCTATGGTAAGGAGGGGGAGGTAGTCTTGGTGTAGAATGTCTTTCATTTCGCTGGCCATTCTTTATAACCCAAACTTGGTCCTTCTCCCAGTGTCTCCTCTTTGAGTTGTACCTGATCTTATTAACAGTTTTCATCTGAATCCACTGGGGAATGGGACAGTTCTGCTTCTGTTTCTTGGCCAGGAACCTCTTGATTCTGAATATTTTATGAGAGGACATGAAGATGAGATAACAGCTGAGCTTCTACCACAATGGCTGGATGGGCGAAAAAGGCTAAACTTATTTTTCTAGAGGTTTCTCCTTTTTGGTGGTCAGTATATTTACTTTTGTAGCATGATTTTTGTGGTAAGATTTTTCATGACCCCACATTTTTAACTTATATTAAATAAATTGCTTTCTCAATGAGGAGGGATGGAAAGAAAGAAAGGAAGGAAGAGAATTCAAAACTCAAGAGCTTAAAAGTAAATATTGAAACTGGTTTTCACATGTAACCAGGGAAAAATGAAATAAAATAAAATACAAAACAAAAATGTGAATGGATTGAACTCTCACATAAAATGGAAATGGATAACTGGGTGAATCCAAAACCAGAATCCTAGAATATGTTGTTTAGAGGAAACAACTTGAAGAAGAGAAATTAATGTAGGTTAAATGGAAAAGACTAGAACAGGTTATATTATACTTCATGTGAAGTATAAAAAAGGTAGCAATCCTGATCTTTACACATAAAGCAAAAAAGCAAAAGTAGATCTCATTAAAAGGGATAATGAAGGAAACTACATCTTCTTAAAATATACCATAGGCACCAAGTGGTACAGCATTCAAATTCTTAGAGGATAAACTAAATAAATTTCAGGGAGATGTAGAAAACAAAAAACTATATTGAATGGAGGATATCAACCCTCCTCTTTCATAATTGGGTAAATCTAATGATGTAATAAACAAGAAGGAACTTAAGACAATAAATAGAATTTCAGAAAAATTAAATATAATTGACTTCTGGAGAAAATGGGGATAGAAAGGATTTTTCTCCATGGCTCATGGTATGTCTAAAAAAATTGACCATGTATCAGGGCATACAAACCTCACAATTTAATGCAGAAAGGAAGAAAGAGTAGGCAGAAAGATCTTCAGATCATGATGCAATAAAAATTACATGTAATAAGTGTTCATGGAAATATTTTAAGAAAATTGGAAAAAAATAAGAAAAAAAAAGAAAATTGGAAATTAAATAACCCAAGTTTATTTTTTTACTTTTTTTTTTTAGTTTTTGCAAAGCAATGGGATTAAGTGGCTTGCCCAAGGACACAAAGCTAGGTAATTATTAAGTGTCTGAGGCCAGATTTGAACTCAGATATTCCTGACTCCAGGGCCGGTGCTCTTTTCACTGCACCACCTAGCCTCCCCAATAACCCAAGTTTAAAGAATAAATGAGTCAAACAACAAATCGTTGAAATAATTATTAATTTCATCCAAGACAATGACAACACTGAGACGTCATATCAAAACTTGTATGATGCAGGCAAAATAGTTATTAGGGGAAATTTCATATCTCTAAATACTTATATGAATAAAATATAGAAAGAGGAAAACAGGGGTGGCTAGGTGGTGCAGTGAAAAGAGCACCGGCCCTGCAGTCAGGAGTATCTGAGTTCAAATCTGACCTCAGACACTTAATAATTACCTAGCTGTGTGGCCTTGGGCAAGCCACTTAACCCCATTTGCCTTGAAAAACCTAAAAAAAAGAGAAGAACAATGAAATGGGCATTAACTAAAAGCATTTAAAAAAAGAACAACTTAAAAGTCCTCAATTAAGGATCAAATTAAAAATTCTGAAAATTAGAGGAGAAAGTAATGAAATTCAAAGTAAACAAACTAATGAATTGATAAATAAAACAGTTAATTTTGTGAAAAATACAATAAAAATATATAAATCTTTGGTTAATCTGATTTAAAAAGAGAAAGGAAACTATTACCAATATCAAAAATGAAAAGTATAAAGTTACCACCAATGAGGAGGTAATTAAAATAATAATTCAGAGCTATTTTGCCCAGTTCTATGCCTACAAATCTGAAAATGTAAGTGAATAAATAATATTTACAAAAATAAAAACTAGGCAAATTAATAGAAGAGGAAATAATATACTTATATAACAACATTTCAGAAAAAAAAAGAAATTGAAGGAATCATCAATAATATTCCTAGGGGAAAAAATCTTCAAGGTCACATGAATTTACAAATGATTCTACTAAACCCTTAAAGAACAGTTAACTTAGGGGCAGCTAGGTGGTGCAGTGGATAGAGCACTGACCCTGGAGTCAGGAGTACCTGAGTTCAAATCTGACCTCAGACACTTAATAATTACCTAGCTGTGTGGCCTTGGGCAAACCCCATTGCCTTGCAAAAACCTAAGGAAAAAAAAAACCCCAGTTATTTTCTATTCTATATAAACTACTTGAAACAATAGGTGAAGAATGGTTTCTGTTATACCTGACCCAATATTGAGGCCTGGAAAACCTAAAACAGAAGAAGAAAATTATAGTCCAATCTCCCAATTGATGCAAAAATTTTAAATAAAATTTTAAAAGATTACAAGAATTAGGGTAACACACCATGATCAGATAGGATTTATATCAGGTATGAAGGGATGGTTCATTATGAGGAAAGCAATCAACATAATTGGCAATATCAATATCAAAATTAAAAAAATTATATGATTTTCTCAATAGATTCTTAAAAAAGTCTTCAACAAAATATATCATCCACTCCTATCAAAATACTAGAAAACAGTAATAAATAGTTTTCCTTGAAATTATAGGCAGTATCTATCTAAACTCCTCAGCAAGCTTTCTATGTAATATAATATTCTAGTATTATTTCCAATAAAATCATATGTGAAATAGAGATGCCCTTTATCATCTCCCTTATCCAATAGTGTATTAGAATTATTACCTTTATCTAAGTATAGAAAAAAGATGAAAGTAGAATAAGCATTGAGGAAACAAAATTTTCACTCTTTGCAAATGATATCATGGAATACTTAGAATCCTAGAAAATCAACTAAAAATTACATGAACTAATTAACTTTAGCAAAGTAGCAGGATATAAAAGAAACCCTCATAATTGAACAGTATTTCTATATATTACTAACAAAGCAGAGCAAAAAGAGATAGAAAGAGAAATTACACTTAGCCTAACTCTAAACATGGAAATCTGCCTCCCAAGACAAACCCAGAAAATATATGAACACAATTATAAAATTTTGTCACAACTAAAGTTCTAAACAATTGAAAAAATGTCTATTTTTTTGTATATATCTAATATTATAAAAATGACAATTCTATTGAATTCTAAGTTGAATTACTTACTCAGAGCCATAACAATCAAACAAATAAAAACTATTTTACAGAGATAGAAAATTCATCTGGAGAGATAAGAGGTCATGAATATCAAGGAATTTAATAAAAAAAATGCAGGGGAAGCTGACTTAGCAGTACCAAATATGGAACTATGTTATAAAGAAGCAGTCATCAAAAGTGTCTGGTACTGGCTAAGAAATAGAAAAGTGGATCAGTGAAATTGATTAGGTTCAAAAGTAACGGAAGTAACTTTAAAAATCTACTGTTTGATAAAACCTAAAACTTCAACTTCCTGTATAAGAACACACTACCTGCTAGCAAAAATGGAAAACAGTGTGGAGCAACTAGACATAGTTCCACATTTCACACCCTATACCAAAATGATGTCAAAATGAGTACAGGATTTTGACACAAAGGGTGATATCATAGACAAATTAAGAGAACAAGAAATAGTTTGTTGGATCTATGAAAAGGGGCAAAGTTTATGATCAAAAAAGAGAGATAGAGGACAATATCAATTGCAAAATGAATGAATTTGACTAATGCAACCAGTTATAGAAGGATTAGAGAAATATGGGAAACATTTTTCACAGCTAATGCTTTTGATAACAGACTCATTTCTAAAATACATAAAGAACTGAATCAAATTTACAAGTCCTTTTCCAACTGATAAATGGTCGAAAGAGATGAACAGTTTTTCAGATGAAGAAATTAAAGTTATCTATAGTAATATAAAAAGATACTCTAAATCATAATTGATTAGATAATTGCAGATAACAATTTTGGGGTACTGCCTCAAACCTATTAGATTGATTAAGATGATAAAAAAGAAAAATGATCAATGTTGGAGAACATGTAGGAATATTGGAACTCTGATACATTGCTGATGCAGTAGTGAACTGATCCAAAAATTCTGGAAAGCAATTTGAAACTATAACAAAAAGGCAATAAAACTAGGTATACCCTTTGATGTAGTAACACCACTACTATATTTATATCCTAAAGAGGCCCACAAAAATATTTATAGCAGGTCTTTCTGTTGTAGTAAAGAATTGAAAACTGTGGGATGTCATCAATTGGGGATAGACTTAACAAGGTATGGAATATAAATATTATTGAGTACTATTTTCTGTAAGAAATTATGAGGGACAAGATTTCAGAAAAATCTGGAAAGACTTCCATGAACTGATGCTAAGTGAAGTGAGCAAAAGAACAGTATACACACTAACAACATGGGCTGATGATCAAACATGATTGTCTTGTTCAGTCTATCAGTGAAATAATCAGGGGCAATTTGGGTGGACTTGTGATGTAGAATGCTATTCATATCCAGAGAAGGAAGTTTAAATGAAGACCAAAGTTTCTTATCTTCAGTTTTTAAAAGTTGTCCTATATATTACTTAATTTTTTTTATCTCTAATGTATTTCTCCCTTTTGTGTCTAATTATTCTCTCATAATACATTCAATCTCAATCTATATTTATCACGGTTGCAAGTGTAAAGTCCATATCATATTGCCTTCTTTGGGGTGGGAGGGAATGAGTGGGTGGGAGAAAGAAAAATTATAAAACTCAAAAATCTTGCAAAAATGATTTGAAGAAACTACCATTATATGTAGTTGTAATAACAAATAAAATATTTATATAATTTACAAAAGAAATCATGAGCAATTGTACTTCAAAAACGGTGTGGAAAGATTTGCATGAACCGATGTTGAATGAATTGAGCAGAACCAAGAGAACATTGTACATATTAACTGCAATTATGATGGATGCAATTCCTTTTAGTATTTCAATGATCAAGGGCAATAATGTGAGACCTGTTTGAGAAATACCATTCACATCTATGGGCTCTGAATGCAAAGAAAAGCATATTGTTTTCACTTTTTAAAACTGCTTTTATATTTTTTCTTTCTTTCCTCATAGGTTTCCCCTCTTTAATTCAAATTCCTCTGTCATATGACTAATTTAGAAATATGTTAAATAGGATTGTACATGTACACTTTTTACCATATTGTTCACTGCCTTGGAGAAGTGGGATGGAAGGGATGATTGTAGAAAAATGTGGAACTCATAAATTTGCAAATGGATGAATCTTGAATATTACTTTGCATATAACTTTGGAAAAAAGTAACAAAGGAAAATAAAAGAAAAATAGAAGAATAAGAAAAAATTCAATAAAATTGACCAGTGCCCTGAAAAGTAAGAAAATATATTCAATGTTCAATACCCATGTTCACCCTACCTCTATTAAGTTATCAGGCTTGTTTTGTTTTGTTCTTTGAAATTTCAAAAATTCATTTTTCACTTATTTGTTGGTTTTGTTCTTCCACTTTGTTCTTCTACTTTGATATCCTTGCGTACATTGATTTCTTGGTTCTGTTTACCTGAATGAATCATTTCATGTATTTACATGCTTCTCTTTATTCATTATATTTAATATTTCTTACAGAACAGTTATATTCCACTATATTCATGTACCAAAATTTGTTTATCCATTAATTTGTAGGCATCTTCTTTGTTTTCATTTATTTGCTAATAAAAATTGTATAAATATTTTGGTATTTATAGAGGATATTGCATCAGGTATCTCCTGGGATATATGCCCATCAGGCAAAACTATCAATCAATGGGTATTGCCACTTTGATCACATTCATTTCATAATCCAACATGTTGTGCTGATTGTGTTCCACCAATAATTCATCAATGTCTTCATTTACCAAATCCGTCAACACTGAATATTTATATATTTTTATCAAATTTACCAGTTTAATGAATATACAATGAATCTTAGGGTTGTTTTGATTTAGATTTTTCTGATTATTATTAATTTAGAATATTCTTCCATATTGTCCTTTAAATATTGTAACTCTCATTTGAGAACTATTTATTCATATTTTTGAACATATCTGTTGTGGAATAACTTTTGCATATTTATAAGCATAAATATATACATATACATGCATGCATTCATAACACTTATACTGTGTATTGCTACATATACACATATATAAATGTGTTTTTGACATGTGTGTATGTGTGACTATAAATATTAAAATATTTGCATTCATATTAGAGTAGAATCTATCATTTTTAAGTTAATAATGAAAATTCCCATAGTCAAAAAAGTGATATACTTCCACAATTTTTCTGGAATTATATCTAATTTTAAAATCAACAATCTTTTAATTTATTGTCATGTGTAATTGGTCTATGTCTAATTTCTGACATATTGCTTTCCATTTTCTCCAGTTTTTTAAGTAAAAATTTCAGAAGTTGGGTGGCTAGGTGGTGCAGTGGATAGAGCACTGGCCCTGTAGTCAGGAGTACTTGAGTTCAAATCCGGCCTCAGACACTTAATAATTACCTAGCCGTGTGGCCTTGGGCAAGCCACTTAACCCCATTGCCTTGCAAAAACTAAAAAAAAAAAAATTCAGAAGTGTTTTCTGGGTAGTATAAATTTTCAAATTTATTTTTCAATGGATTGTTGAGTTTCAAAGTTTTTAAAATTTGCTTCTCTATTTTCCAACTTATACCAAATAATTTTGATGGTTGCTGTTTTACAATATATTTTTTTGGTATAGATCTGCTATTCTCTTTTTTTGTACTATCCTTTTCATTATTTTTCTTGATATTATAGATTTTCTATTTCATCAAATTAGTTTTGCTATTATTTTATCAAAATAGGTGGCCTAGTGGAAAATCGAGTTCTGGGCATGAACTTATGTTCATGAGTTCAAATTATCGTCAGAAGGTTATTTACTGTGTGCTCCTAGGTAAGGCATCTAACTCTGTTTACCTTAGTTCTTCATCGATAAAATGATCTGGAGAAGGCAATGACAAACCACCCCAGTATCTTTGCCAAAAGAAAAGCACAACAATACCTAAATGAATTCATTGAAAATCAGATGACTGAAATATACAAATAGAAAGATAAAAGTACCTCCTTTAAAGTTTATTTTGTACCAAGAATTTTGTCAGATTTATTATTTCTATTAGAATCTTTACTGGTGTCTTCATATTTTCTAAAATAAAATTAGCCCATTGACAAAAATAATAAGACATCTCTCTTTGCCTATCTTGCACCTTTACTTTTTTGTGGTGTCTTGTCATTACTGCTATTTCTAGAACTATAATATAATGTACAGAATGAGCACTCTTGTACTTCTGCATTTATTTGGAAAACTTTTAGTGTAATCTCATTCCATATGATATTTACTTTGGGCATACTTTCTATGTTTACAATTTATAGGCTTTGGGGTTTAAATGAGTACTGTATTTTGTCAAGGTTTTTCACCTCTATTGACTGAAATAATGATGAGGTTTTCTATGGATTTTTTAATGTGATGAATTATAGTGATTGTTTTCCCTATGTTGAAACATATTTTGAATACCAAATAAAAGTGTTATTCTTTCTTCTTCTTGTGATCTCAGTTATGTGGGATAATTTCTTCCATATTTCCTTTCTTAACTAGGTTTTCATTTCTCCTTCCCTTTTCATTTGCTTTTTAAGATCTTCAACAACATAATAACAATACTCCCAAGTCAATCTTATTTGATTTCTTCTATGAGGTCTAATATTTGTGTTTTAAAGGGGATAATTCTATTAACCTCTGCAATTAGAATTTAAATACAAATAATTTTTTATTTCATATGATTTACCTTTATAAGTTTCTTCCATATTCATATTTCAAAGTTTCTCCTAAAAGGGGAAGTATTCTATTACATTAAAATATATTTATTCTTTTTTAAGATTTCACTCAGCTTTGATTAGTTAGTTATTATCAACTTGCAAATCTATAACTTTTGCCTTTTGGATTATCATATTTCAAGCTCACAACTCTTTCATAGTGGGGACTAAACAGGGGTGTTGTGAGACTCAAATAAAATTGTGAAAGTAAATTACTCTGCACACCTTAAAGTATTGCATTGAAAGCAGTTCTTCTTCTTATTAGCTATAACAACTATGCCTCTAATTTGGTAATTGTGGTTTAATTTCCTAAACTTTGTAATATATTCCTGTTGAGATTGTTATATTTGTAGATGACATAGGGGTATACTGTAAATATTTGACAGTCAGGTTCTCTGGTGAAAAAAATAGTATGCACACACATCTTAAAGTTTAATTTGCATTATTTACATTAATAAATTTGTGTAAGTATTAAAACCTAAATCAATGCCTGCTACATGATGATTACTGATTTCTGAGATACCTCAAGTAGAGAAAAATCTGGAGTACAGTCTAGAGAGGAATGAGGTGGTGGGCTTGGAGGAGTCATCTAATCTGGAGGTAACTAGAGGTGACCCTGGTCTAGGTGATAGTTTGATTGCTCCCCTTCTAGACTGAACTTTGGCAGTTCAAGACCTCAATATGGATCTCAAACACTACAGCTTGAGCTTGCCTTTGGTTGGAACTCCTGTAGCTTGCTGCTAGACCCAACCATAATCATCTAACAAGAAGCTTCAAAAGTTTAGAATGATAAAACTCTTTGTTTGAGCTCCCCACGCTGGTTATTCCTATGCAAACTTCAGACTACACCGGATTCTGGATCTGAAACTTCATTTTATTCTCCTTGTGAGAGTCACACAGATAGTACACATTTTCTTCTTTCTGGTCATTGTCTAGTAGCTGGCTTCAGTCCTGGCATACTTAAGTGCATTCTATGTCCTTAATTTGGCATCTGTTTTAGTTCTTTGCATAGTGTCAAGTCTCTCTTTGCTAAATCTGGATTCTGTTCTTACCTAAGACTGCCCCAAGACCCTGTTCAATCTCTTTTTTAAAAAGTTTAAATAGCCCTCTTTACAGTGACCACAGATCTCTTTATTAATCTCATTATGATTTGGATTGGGGAAAAAAAACTCACTAAGATTATTCCTTAAACTGCATAATCATGACTCAGTCTAATTGAGACTTTATTTCTTAATAAGAATTAAAATTCTTTTATTCTTAATGGGGTATTGCTTCCTTCTACACTGCCAACATGGCTGCTCTCTTCCTAAAGCTTTCATGATTGCTAAATCCCCAAATTTTTCTCAATCTGCAGTAGATATCTTCCGAATTTAGTGCTCAATAAATGATTGTGGACTATCTAAATAAGTAATGTCAAAATCAAATAAAAACTGAGGGCCACATATTGACTTAGAAAGTCACAAATTAACATTTTATATCTTATATCATATTTTTATTTATTTTGCTAGACATTTAGAAAATGCATTTTAATCTGGTTTGGGTCATACTGTCAGTTTTATAGCAGAATTAGTCACTTCTGGTCTAAGTGACTGGACTGGGTGATAAATTTGAATTGTACTATCCTTGAATGAGAAATTACTGAATTCTATGGTAAAAGCACATTTCACAAGTGAAAATCCTTTGAAAATAATATCCTATCTCTGCTACCCCTTATTCTACCTACCATGACTATTATGACAGGGGGTATAAGTAAGAGTACAGTCATTATTGCAAAGAATTGCATGGAATGCAATATCATCTGAAGAAGTCAGATCTCGGTGTATAACAAGAAGAAGAAAGATGAGAGGAGATTTGTTAATTATGGGGTAGGTATTCTATCCTCTCTTGAACAGAGAAGCAGATGTAGAGTAGAAAACTTATAGTGACAGTGAGATAGAATTTAGGTGAATGAAAATGAGGAAAAGGAGAACATCAATAAAACATTTTAAAACATTAAAGAGATTTGGCTTAATTCTTGCAAATATGATCAAAAGAATTAGATATTGCAGGGCGGCTAGGTGGTATAGTGGATAAAGCACAGGCCCTGGAGTCAAGAATACTTGGGTTCAAATCCGGTCTCCTAGCTGTGTGGCCTTGGGCAAGCCACTTAACCCCCTTTGCCTTGGAAAAACCTAAAAAAAATAGATATTGCAAAAGCATATGGAAGGCAGAAATTGTCTCTGGATATCTTTCTATCATCCAATCATAGAATATCTAAAATGTAGAAGGAAGAGCTGCAGTAGTCATAGCCAGAAGTTGAGAGATATAATATCCAGAAAAGGAGTAAACTTTAGCTTTCTAAACACAAATTTATAAGGTGTGGATAACACAAAGTGAATCAGACATCATAATATAAAGAGGAAAATTTGCTACTAAACATATTCAAACCTGGTGAAATAAGACAATGAATCAATTAAGGATCTTAAAGTATGTATCTCATTAAAATGGAAGAAGATCAAATAAGGCTAAAGGTAAAATAATACTGTATATCAAAGAAATTTTTTTTTACTCTTGTCAAGAGATCTAGGAACCAGTAGAGGGATGTATAATGGAAAAGATTTGAGTAAAGATCAGTGGAGGAGTGGAACAATAAAGTGGAACAAAATAGAAAGGCGTGGAACACAATAAAATAAAAACAAAACAAAAGTAAATGAGTTTTGGGAATGGCTCACAAACCTAATTTAACTGTGATAGCAAACTTCAATTATTCATTATCTTCTGGAACGTTCTAGCACAGGCAGAATAAGTAATAATTTCGTGATGTAGCTTAATGATGATTTCATTCAAAATTCAGATATAAAAAGAATGTTTACTAAAGCAGCAAAGATCATATCTGTTCTGTACCTAACTCTCATCAAGAAGGGAAGTTGAAAATATTAGAAATAGTGAGGTGACATTATCAATACTGCTTAGATTATTGTGATAGAAAAAGATAATAGAGTTAGAGTCTGATGTGCTCTCTAAATTTTGAGAAACTCAATTTTCTAATATTCTAAGAAAAGATAAGTAGTATCCAATAGACTAAAATTCTACTACCCAAAAGGGATACCAGGCTCTCAAAAATGAAATTTCAAAGGTAAAATTAAAATTTCCTGTGGAAATAAAAGGGGGAGTTTTATAATAGCAGAGTGAATAAGTGGAAAACTCAAAAATCACTTTAGCTTTATTGTAGTATATGCACAAGTTAGATGATAAGTCAAGAAATGAAAGATGGATACAAAAGTTTGACATGTTCCTACATAAATAGTGTTAAGCATACTAAAAACTGAGACTGACAAAAAATGAGTCAAAGGAAGAAATGAGTTTTGTTTTTCATCTCTACATTGAGGGAAAGGGAAAGATCAAAAAGGGAAGAAGATTCCCCTCAGAGTAAAACAGCATTGTAAGTGAGAACAGATAAAAGGTGCAATTAGTAAGCTATTTTTTTCCCTGCCAAGGAAAATTGTATTTGGGATGTAAAGAAGATAGCCAAAATGACTAATAGTAATTTGATGCCCAAGATAAATAGGGATAGAATACTTCAGTGTCCTTTAATGACTTCAGATTATAAATTCCAAATAAATAGGGTACTAAAATCCAAGACTTGGTTGATATGATTGCTGAATCACCATTATTAACCATGAAAGATCATGAAGACAAGAAAAGCTATCATAGTCCTAGAGAAGATCTAACACCAACTCAACTTTTTAAAAAAATAAGTAACAATGATTTGATTTTGGAAATATTAGGTCAGAGTTTGCCTTAGTTTTTAGAAAAAAATTTAGAATGTGTTACTAAAGATATGATCATTAAAAGCCTATGTGGAAATAATGTTTATGATGTCTTTATATTGGGTGAAAAATGTTGATCATTCTTCATTTTGGAAGCAGACTCATGCATGAATTGAATTTAAATGAGGCAAAGGTACACAAAATTTTCAGTTTCATCTCTTTCAAAGTCATCAAAATCTAGTGGCAAGACAAAAATCAAGACGACTCACAATGGCTTATGATGCAGGGCATGATCTTGGCATCTTTGATACCTGACCAGGCTCTAAGCACTCCATAGTATCTGTACCACTTCCTTTGCAGTCACTGGAACAAATTGCTCTCATCTGCCCATAACACTGGAAGATTTCCACATGCTTGGAGTAGATCTTCCCCTAACTCACTATAGAGTTTGAGACCTAGTATAGCCCATTTGCATTGTTTTTACTAGGTCATTGTTGCTGTTCATGCTACAGCTATTTGGAGTCACAAGTGAAAATTGGGTGACAGATGGGAATATTAGTGAGGGTTTGGGCAACCTTCCAAACTGACTCACTCAATTCTCAAAATATAACTGGGGTCATAACATATGAAGGATGTGAGGGTCTATCCTCCCCTCATAGGGTTACCCCTAGCATCCTGGGAGAATATTGAATATAATCCTGCACCATTCAACTGTGTTCAACCTGTCAGTCAATGAGAAGTTGGAATAAAATTATCAAAAGAGTAGTGACAAATTGACATGCCATGAGTGAGTATATTTACATGGATATATACACACATATGCATGTATACACATTTTTCTTTTGCCTCTGTTCATAAGTAAATACATTTATACATACTCATTCTCATTCAAATATACATGTACAATCACATATAAACTCCTCTCTTAAGGAACTGTCATTTTTTTTTTCATTACTCTCTTGTCTGTCTCATTCACTTTAATCTAGCCTTACTTCAAAAGGTTAAAATAGTGGAGCTAGAGCATGGCCATTGGAACAAATTGTCTTCATCTGCCCATTATGTAGCATATATATCAAAACCTTCATTTCTTTAATTTGGAAGCTGCTACTAAAACTTTTTGTGATGCTGACTGGGGTTCCATGATATTTCAATTATTGCTTTCTGATTTCTTGCAATGCCTTTTTTAAAAATGTTTTAACGAGGAAGTTTTGGAATTTAGCCAGACTGTACCTAGGAATTTTTATGTTGATGATATCTTTTTTCAAAAGGTGATGCTCAAATTCTTTTGATTTCTTTTTTAAGTTCAGGACTTGGGATGTTGGAGCAGATTTTCTTCATAATTTCTTTAAATTTCATATCTATGTTTTCTCTTTTTTGAATCATGCCTTTCAGATAATTCAATAATTCTTAAAATATCTCTCCCCAATCTGTTTATTTTCAGTTGTTTTTATAATGAGATATTTCACATATTTTGCTAGGTTTTTTCATTCATTTGGTTTTATTTTATTGTTTCTTGGTGTTTCATGAAGTTATCTTCTATTTGCCCATTTCTAAATTTTAAAGAACTATATTCTTGAATGAGCCTTTGTTTCTCTCTTTCCCTTTGACCAATTCTGCTTCTTGAAGAGTGCTTTTATTTCACAAATTTTTGTGCCTCTTTTACGTAGCTGTTTATCAAATTTTTAAAAAAAAAATATTTTATTTATTTATTTTTCCAACTACGTGAAATAGTAGTTTTCAATAATCATTTTGCAAGGTATTTAACTACAATTTTCTGCCTCCCTCCCTTTCCTCCTCCCTAAACTTGACAGAAAATATTCTTTTTTAATATTAAATAATTATTTATTCTCAGTTTGTACAAATAATGTTTTTATACATAATAAAATATTCTGGAGTAAACAAAATCTTCCCTCCCCCCAAAAAATATAGACTCACTTGAGCGATAAAGGGGAGAGAAAAAAATTAAAATAAAAAAAATAATAGATGGATGGAGCACCAGCCCTAGAGCCAGGAGCACCTGAGCCCATATCCGGCCCCATACACTCAACAATCACCCAGCTGTGTGACATGCAAGCCACCCCAACCCCATTGCTCTGCATAAACCAAAAAAAAAAGAAAACAAAGACCCAAAATAAAATAAAATAGTAATAATAGTAGGGTTGGCTGGGTGGCAGACAGAACATTGGCCCTTGAGCCAGGAGCATCCTGTTCCAAATCCGGCCTTAGACACCCAAGGATCACCCTGCTATGCGGCCCCAGGCAGGCCACCCAGTCCCATTTGCTCTGCACTCCCCCCAAAATAATAATAATAAAAAATGTGCTTCAGTCTTTGTTCCAACACCAACAACTCTGTGGCGGGTGGATCACATTCTTTATGTTAAGTCCATCGCAAAAGTTACTTCCATATTTTTCCACCGTTGTCATTGCTGATTGCAACTCCTTCCTTTCGTATTTCTCCACTACCATGTCCTATATTTTCTCTCTTATTTCACTCTGACTCTGCTGTAGGGTCTCTGAGTGGCACAGCAGACAGATCCCTAGTCCTGGGGCCAAGAGGCCCTGAGCCCCCCTACCATCCCTTAGGCCCAGCATCTACCTGGCCCTTTGGTCCCAGACAGGCCATCCAATTCCAGCCCCTTGCAAGAAGTAAAAAAGAAAATGTGTTATATCTGACCACTCTGCCCCAATGGTCTGTCCTCTCCTCCATCACTCACATCCCCCCTTTCCCCCTGTCCCCCTCTCCTTACTCCAGATGCCTATGCCCCATTGAGTATATATGCTGTTTCCTCTCCTAGCCACGTCTGATGAGAGCAAAGATTCCCTCATTCCCCCTTGCCTTCCCCCCTTCCATATCATTGCAATAGCTCATTGTAATGAAGAAAAATCTTATTATATGAAATATCTTGGCCTACTCCCCCTCTCCTTTTTCTTTCTCCCATTACATTTCCCTTTTTTCTATTGACTCCATTTTTACACCATATTTTATCTTCAAATTCAACTTTCTCCTGTGCTTCAACTATAAAAGCTCCTTCTACCTGCTCTATTAACTGAGAAGGTTCATATGAGTATTATCAGCATCAGTTTTCTATGTAGGAATACATGCAGTTCATCGAGTCCCTCATATTTTCCCCTTCTCCTCCAGTCTCTATGCTTCACCTGAGTCCTGTATTTGAAGATCAAACCTTCTGTTCAGCTCTGTCCATTCCAACAGGAACATTTGAAATTCCCCTAGTTCATTGAAAGTCCATCTTTTTCCCCTGGAAGAGGACATTCATTTTTGCTGGGTAGTTGATTCTCGGGTTCATTCCAAGCTCTTTTGCCTTCTGGTATATTATATTCCAAGCCCTACAAGCTTTTAATATAGTTGCTGCTAAATCCCATGTGATCCTGACTGAAGCTCCACGATATTTGAATTGTGTCCTTTTGGCTGATTGTAATATTTTCTCTTTGACTTGGAAGTTCTGGAACTTGGCTATAATATTCCTAGGGGTTGGTTTTTTGGCATCTCTTTCTTGGGGGAATCAGTAGATTCTCTCCATTTCTATTTTGTCCTCTGCTTCTAGGATATCAGTGCAATTTTCCTGTAGTAATTCTTTAAAAATGATGTCAAGGCTCTTTTCCTGATCATGACTTTCAGGTATTCCAATAATTTTAAATTATCTTTCCTAAATCTGTTTTCTATATCAGTTGTTTTTTCAATGAGATGTTTCACATTTTCCGTTTTTTTTTTTAGGTTTTTGCAAGGCAAACAGGGTTAAGTGCCTTGTCCAAGGCCACACAACTAGGTAATTATTAAGTTTCTGAGACCGGATTTGAACCCAGGTACTCCTGGTTCCAGGGCTGGTGCTTTATCTACTATGCCACCTAGCCTTCCCTCATATTTTCTTTTAATTTTTCATATTTTTTGGTTTTGAAGTAATGAGTCCTGGTTTCTCATAAATTCATCAATCTCCCTGAGTTCTGTTCTTTGTCTGAAGGATTTGTTTTCCTTAGAGAGTTTTCTTATCTCTTTTTTCATCTGGCCAATTTTGCTTTTGTAAAGCATTCTTTTCCTCAATAACCTTTTTGAACTGTTTTATCCATTTGACCTAAGCTGGTTTTTAGCATGCTATTTTCTTCAGCATTTTTTTGGATTTCCTTGACTAGACTGCTTACTTCATTTTCATGTTTTTCCTGAATCTCTCATTTCTTTTCCCAGTTTTTCTTCTAACTCCTTCATTTCATTTTCAAAGTCTTTTTGAGCTCTGTCATAGCCTGAGCCCAAATTCTGTTTTTCTTGGAGTCTTTAGATGCAGGAGCTTGTGCTTCCTCATCTTCAGACTGAGTGTTTTGATCCTTTTTGGGCTCACATGCAAAATATTTCTCAACGGTGTTCCTCTTTTTTTCTCTGCTTGCTCATTTTCCCAGCCTAAGCCTGTTTTGGGGGTGCTTCCTGAGCTTTTGGGACACTCCCACAAAGGTCTCAGTGTATGAGGTTCTGTCCTCCCTCCTGGTCTGTGAATGATCATATGCTCCTCCCTCTGCTACAGAGCTGAGGTGGAGGGGCCCCTGCTGTTCTATGGGGGGGCCTAGACTGAGATCAGGATCTGAATGTGGTCAGAGCCCCAGAGTCCTCTTCCAGTGGCAGAGGACAGAGCTCTGCAGTCTCTCTTCACCCCCCTCCCTCAGCTCAATGGGCTCATGCCCTGGGGGCTCTTGCTCACTAGCTCTGCCTACTTATGTTTCCTGGATCTGGCATGAAGTAGCTATGATGCTCTCTGTGTGCCCTGAGGGCTGGACTTCACATGCTCACTCTGGCAGAGGTCCCCCGCTGTTCCCCCAATTTGTGTGAGCTGCTCCCCAGGGTGTAGCTCTGAAACTCCCCCGCTGCTGTGAGCTCTGGCTCCCAGCACCCTGGGGCTGCCTCCAGGAGGCTGAAGTTTGTTTTGCTGTGGAGGGCCACCCCTCTGGTGGGTAGCCTCTCCAACCCGGGGGAGCAGAGCCTTTCTGCTCTTTTCCAGGTTACCTTGAGTAGGAGAACTGCCTCACTGGATCCCTCTGTGGGTTCTGTCTCTCAAAAATTTAATTAAAGTCCTTAGTATTGAAGATTTATGAGAGATTTCCTAAGACAGGATCTGCTCTTGTCATCATCTTGGCTCCGCCCCAACAGAAAAATTCTAATATAGACTCTATATGTATAACCATGATAAACATATTAATAATGTTGTGAAAGAAGAATCAAAACCAAATGGAAGAAAAAATATTGTAAAGAGTAAATAATGATATAATTGAAGAATGTAAACTTTGGTTTGCATTTTCACTCCACAGTTCCTTCTATGGATAAGGATGGTATTTTCTATCACAAATCTTTTAAAATTGACTTTGATTATTACACTCGTAAAATGAACAATTCCATCATGGTTGATCATCACTTAGTGTTGGTATTAGTATGTACAATGTTCTTCTAGTTCTATTCATTTCACTCAGCATCACTTCATGCAAGTCTTTCCAGGCTTTTCTGAAGTTCCATTCTCAAGGATTTTTTTATAGAACAATAGTGTTCCAGGATATTCATATACCACCTTTGCTTTAATCATTCCTCAATTGATGGGCATCTCCTCAATTTTCAATTCTTTGCCACCTACAAAAGAACTGCCATGAATATTTTTGTACACATGTGATTTTTATCCTTTTTGATTATCTCTTTGGTATACATAGTAGTGGTATTGCTGAATCAATGGGCATTCATACTTTTATTACCTTTTGGGCATAATACCAGATTGCTCCCCAGAAAATTTGGATCATTTCATAACCCACCAACAATGCATTAGTGTTCCAGTTTTCCCACATTGATCATTCCCTCCATATTGATCATCTGCCATTTTTAGTTATCTTGACCAAAATCATAAATGTAAGATTGTGCCTCAGAGGTGTTTTAACTTGCATTTCTGCCATCAATTATGATTTACAATAATTTTTCATATGATTATAGATAGCTTAAATTCTTCATCTGAGATTTGTCTTTCCTTATTCTTTGATCATTTATCAATTGGGGAATGATTTATTTTATAAATTTGAGCCAGTTCTCTATAGATTTTAGAAATGAATCTTTTGTCATCAACACTGGTTATAAAAATTATTTTCCAAATTAAAAAATTCCTTTTAACCTTCATTGAATTGCTTTATTTGTGCAAAAAGTTTATTAATTTAATATAATCAAAATTAATTATTTTGTCTTTCATAATGTTCTCTATGTCTTTTATCATCTTCCATAGACCTGACAGATAAACTTGTTCTCCTAGTTGATATATGAAAATATATTTCATCTCTAAATCCTGTATTCATTTCAACCTTATCTTACTAAAGGGTGTGAGATGTTGGCTATGCCTACTTTGCCATGCTAATTTTTTGAGCAGTTTTTAATCACAGAGTTCCTATACCTCAAGCTAGAATCTTGAGTTTATCAAACAGCAGATTACTATATTCATTTACTACTATTTCTTTTGCACCTAATGGATTTCACTGATCCACCACTCTATTTCTTAGCCACTACCAGTCCAGACTCCTACTTGATAATGTAATTTTTAGATATGATATGACTAGGTCACCTTCTTTTGCATTTTTACTCTTTAATTTCCTTGATATTCTTAATCTCATGTTCCTCCATATGAATTATTTTTTTAGGTTTTTGCAAGGCAAATGGGGTTAAGTGTCTTGCCCAAGGCCACACAGCTAGGCAATCATTAAGTGTCTGAGACCGTATTTGAACCCAGGTACAACTGACCTCAGGGCCAGTACCTTATCCACTATGCCACCTAGCTGCTCCCCCTCCATATGAATTTAGTTATTATTTTTTCCTAGCTCAATAAAACAATTTTTTGAAAATTTGATTGAAATAGTACCGAATAAGTAATTTAATTTAGGTAGAATTGTCATTTTCATTATATTAACTTGATCTACTCATGAACAATTGATATTTGCTCAGCTATTTAGATTTGTGTGAAAAGTGCTTTATACATCTGTATCCAAAGAAGGAATTATGGAGTTTGAACAAAGACCAAAGACTATTATCTTTAATTTAAAAAAAAGTTCTCTTATTATATAATTCTGCTATATCTCGTACTTTATATTTCTTCCTTGAGGATATGATTTCTCTCTCATCACACTCAACTTAGATCAATGTATACTATGGAAGCAATGTAAAGACTAACAAACTGCCTTCTGTGGGGGTGAGGGGAGGGAAGCAAGATTAGGGGAAAAATTATAAATTTCAAAATAAATAAAATGTTTAAAAAAAGTAAAATGCTTTATAGTTCTTTTTATATAGATTTTGAGTCTATGTTGTGGCTTGTTGGTAATAAATAGATATAGGTAATATATTAGTATTACTATAAATATAGGTAATATATTATTATACTAATATATAGGTAATATATTAGTCAGAAATGCTAATGACTAATGTGTGTTTATTTTATATCCTGCAACCTTGATAAAATTGCTAATTATTTCAAGTAGTTTCAAAATGATTTTTTTAGGGTTCTCTAATTTTGCACCATATATCTGCAAAAAAGTGAGAATTTTGTTTCTTCATTACCCATTCTAATTCCTATAATTTCTTCTCTTTTTTGCAAAAGCTAATATTTCTCATACAATATTGAATGATAGTGGTGATAATGGTCATTGTTTTACCTCTGATCTTATTTGTAATGTTTCTAGCTTATTTGCATCACACATGGTTTTAGATAGCTACTGTTTATTGTTTTAAGGTACACTCCATTTATTCTCATTCTTATGCTATCTAGTGCTTTTAATAAGAATTGGTGCTGGACAACCTCCACTGCTTACTATGCAAGCTGAGGGATTTGGGGGGAGGGTTAATCCTGAAGCAGGATTGCTGCTATGTCTGCCTTCAGCAGAACTCAAGGCATCAGGAGTCTTCAGCTGTGGTCACCTTTACCTGTCCTTGTGCCTAATGAAAAAAGAATGCACCATTGGGATGGGGAGCCAGGACAGGTGGACCTGCTCCTGATGTAGCTCAAGCAGCCAGATATGGAAGATCAGTGAAAATGCATCAGAAATGAAGATGACAGCTCTCCCAGGCCAAAGTGAAAATATCTCCTTCCTATCCTTCAGCCTGAGGAGATTTTGTTATTAAAAGGACCCCCATCCAAAATGGAACAGGATCCCCAGTTTTGTTACCTCTACTGCGGAAGGTCCAGGTTGGCATTTCTGACTGATCTCTCAGAATCAAATTAATGATAATATTTGGCTCTTGGGGGGTCTCCAAGTCCTGCACTCAATAGCATCTTCCAGAATTAGAACTTCCAGCTGTGCTTGTTCCCCCTCTCCTCAAACTAAAGACATATTAAGGATATCCATGATCCAGGCCTGGACCCATAAGGGCATCCCTACTAAGAAAGAATCTTAAAGAAGCCCCAGGTATCCCTCTCATCTCCTGGAACCTAAGGCCTAGGCCCTTCAGAGGCCTCCCTCTTCCTGCCTGTCCATGCCTGTGGTTTATTCACCATGTGTTTCCCTCTGGATTCCTCAGGAATCAATTGATCAGCACAGATCAATTGATCAATATGAACAATTATGCTGACAGTTTTCCAAATATTGAAACAACCCTGCATTTATGTTATAAATCCTGCTTAATCATAGTGCATTATCCTAGTGAAATTTGCTGGGATCCTTTTGGTAAAATTTTATTTAAAATATTTGCATCCATACTTATTAGGAAAATTGTTCTATAAATTTCTTCTTTGATTTTTTTTCTTCTTGGTATTGTTATCAATACCATATTGTGTGCCATAGAAGGAATTTGGTAGAATTGTCTTTCACCTATTTTTTCAAATATAGTTTATATAGAATTGGAGCTAATTGTTTGTTAAATGTTTGTAGAATTCATTTTTGAATCCATCTGCCCCTGAAAATTTTTTCTTAAGGAATTCATTAGTGACTTGTTCATTTTTTTTTCTGAGATAGGTTAAGTATTTCTTTTTCCCCTTCTTTTTAGCTGGACAGCTGAAGTATAATATATTCTGCTCTAGCCTTTTACCTTTACTCTATATGTAACCCAACCTCTATTTGGTTCTGCTACTTAAAATTTGATCTCTGGCATTATTTTAATGTTGTTTGTAGGTGAATAATGGAAGAGTCCACTCAACCAATGCTCTCCTCTCTCTTCTTGGCTCTGCCCCTCTTTATTAGCAGTTTTCTAATATAAAGTTCTTTTTTCAACTCCTGATGGGTACATGCATATCCTGCTATAACAACCGTAATATATTACACTACTTAGGTCTAAATTGTTTACCCATTTAGACATTTGAGATGTTGGTCCATGACAAGTTTCTTACACACTTTTAATGTTGAAGCTGCTAAGACCTGTGTGATCCTGACTGTGGCTACTTGGAATCTGAATTGTTTCTTTCTGACTACCTACAGTATTTTTTCTCTTTGTTTTGATAATCCTATAATTTGGCTACAATATTCCTTGGAGTTTCTATTCTTGGATATCTTTCAGAAAATGAGGGGTTGCTTCTTTCAAAGACTATTTCACCCTCTGGTTCTAGGATATCAATACAGTTTTCCTTGATAAATGTTTTATTTTTTTCCAAGCGCTTTTTTTCTATCAAGACTTTCAGGTAATCAAATAATCTCATTTATCTCTCCTGACAGCCCTTTCCTGAAGTGCTTCTAAGATATTTTGACCTGGTAAATTGTTCTACCCTGTCTTTTTGTAGCTTCTGTCACTCTAGAATCTGTAGAGGCATTATATAGTGTTTTTGAGAGAAACTGATAAGAGTTAAGGAAATTTCTATCATGTTGGCTCTCCACTTTTGTCATAATTTTACTGCAGGAATGTAAATTTACTAATCCTGAATTTGAATTCATTTCTCTTAATCTGGCAAATGGAAATGAGTCACTTTATTTTTATTCTTTCTAGGGATGGGTAAACAAAAAAAATAGAAATATTATTTTTTTTTTAGGATTTTGCAAGGCAAATGGGGTTAAGTGGCTTGCCCAAGGCCATGCATCTAGGCAATTATTAAGTGTCTGAGGCAGCATTTGGATTCAGGTACTCCTGACTCTAGAGCTGGTGCTCTATCCACTGTGCCACCCAGCCACCCCAGAAATGTTACTTTTAATGGGAAGTTGGGGGGATACCCATTAATTGGGCAATGACTGAATAAATTGTGGTAAATTAATATGATGGGATACTATCAAGAAACCTTGAATAGATGAATTTCAGGGAAAAAAAAAACTAGAAAGACTTCCATGAACTAAAGGTATATGAATGAGGTGAACAAAACCAGAAGAACAGTGTATACATTAATAATAACATTATGCAATGACCAGCTATGACAGACAGACTTAGCTCTTCTCAGCAATGCTGTATGCTCATACTCAGATCCAAAAGAATTGGTATGAAAAATGTCATCCACATCCAGAAAAAGAACTATGGAATCTGAATGCTGATCATAGCATACTATTTTCATTTTTTAAAACTTGTTCTGTTTTTTTATGGGTTTTTTTGTTTTTTTTCTTTCTCATGAGTTTTCCCTTTTCTTCTGATTTCCTTTAACAACATGACTAATGTGGAAATATGATTAACCTGATTGTATTTGTATAACCTATAGCAGATTACTTGCTATCTTGTGAAGGGGAGGAGGACAGGGACACCAAAAAAAGGAGATTTTTAAAAATCAGTATTATCTTGAGTTTGAGATATCTCTGGGCCATCAGCTCTTAAAAGCCCAATAGATATTTGGAAAGGGAAGAAATTGGGGCATGATAGATAAAGAGAGGTGATAGTTAAATCCAATGGAATGTGATATGGATGGAGAGCTAGAAAATGAGATGGAGAAGGAACACTCAGACAGACAGATTGGAAGGGAAACAGTATTTAGAGTCAGAAGGTTGTTATGGTGTCAAATGAAACATTTAGATAGGTAACTATAAGAATTAAGACTTAGACCTCATATAATACCTCTTTGGCAACTCTAATGAACTTTTCATGTAAAAATTTGCATTGTAACAATTTCTATCTCATTCTTTTACTACACTATAAGGTTGTTGTCCTACCTAACCTTAAATCTGACTTGCATCTACCAAAATGCTCTTCCCAAAGTAGATGTTAACAGTCAGCATATGTGTTGACTATGATTGTTTTTCCAGATAAAATAAACAGTGAAAAAATAGTTGATTGTGTAGTTATTTTGAGATATGACTTAATTTCCACTTTAAGATAAGATTTTTGTACCAAAATAACTTTTTTGTACATTTTGGCAAATTCATAAGACATAAATTTTTCTGATTCTTTAAAGCAAATAAGTATGCAACCTGTTTATGCTAGTTTCCCAAAGTTAACATCCTTTCCCCTGAAAGTGATACCATTGTTCTTTTCATTACAGAGGTTTCTCTGGAAAATGACCCAATACTTCATTCAGATAATGAAATAAATAAATGAACACATTTCAGCTTGTAAATCAGTGTTTCCCCCCACCAAAGTTGTCTTTTTTATTCCTCTACACAACACTCTTTACCTATTTCCTCTCATTTTCAAAGGAAATGTAATATCACTATAGGTGACTTATTTAGGTGGAAAAGGACTAATGAATCTGTTTCATTTACAAGTAGCTAGCTGTTTGCCAAATAAAATCAGAGGACCCTCCCCAACCATATCACTTTGGTATTATTGTTTTCTTTAAATATTTCTATACTTTGAGTAGTGTTAATAGCTTTCTAGTGAAGAATCTCTACCAATGGACCAATTGAGAACATTGAGAAAAGACAGTACGTATTTGTATGGAGAAAGGTGTGAGAAATGTCAATTAAAAGATATAAAAAAAAACCTACCTGAAATTTGGTACTCTTACATTTTTATTTCACTGATTTTTCAAAGTTGAAATTTCTTATCTAGATATTAATTAGTATTTAAGATCCATTTCAGTGATTTACTGAATTTTATAATTAGATATTAAGTTGGGTTATCTCTCAGATGTTGTTTTCTTTAATAGGAAAAGAATATATATATATATATATATATATATATATATATATATATATATAATTGCTTTTTGTTGTCCCCAAAATTATTTGAAATCTTTTTTGTTAAATTTCATAAGCAGTATGTGGAATTCAATTTTTGACTTTCAGAAAAAGAAGAATATTTGTGAGATGGCATGGGCCATGTTGGCTCCTCAAGAAGCATAAATGAAGAAAGGATCATAGAATCATAGATTTTAAAGCTGGAAAATACCTCTCAAGCCATTGACTTCAACCCCCCTCATTTTACAGGTGAGGAAATTGAGACTGAGAGAGATAAAGTAATTTTCCCTGGTATACAGCACTAGTAAATATCTGAGTCTGACTGTGGACTCAAATATTTCTGGCCCAGCATTCTACATAAGGATGCCTCACATAGAATGTAAGAGCTAGAAGAATCAGTGGAGTCCACCTCTCCCATTATGATGAATTGAGGAACAGGGAATTTAAAAGATTTACTGTATTTTATATAGCTAGTCAGTCACTTATCCCTTATTGCCTCACATCCAGAACCATCTCTGGCTATTGTGATTAATATCTGGTCCCTGGAACCAGATGACTCTGGAGGGGAAAGTGAGGCTGATCATTTACATAGCACCCCCTTATTCAAATCTAATTGAGTATCTTGTCATGGCAGCACATCCCTGATGTCATGGTCTTCTTCAAGAATGAAGGACAAAAACATGTTAACATATAAAATATATGAGAGACACATTTTCTTCATAAGTAATCATTGTATTAATAAAAGGATTCCTGAATGGCAACTCCTCTAATGGAAGTCACTCAATACCTTTATGCCTTTAGAAGAGTAGAGGCTCCTGATTGTGGAAACCAAATCTAATTGGTTATTAAGAAATGATAGAATGAATATTATAATGAGAGGTGGAAAAGGACTAATGGATATGACTCTGATCATTCTTACTCCCAGACCTCCCCTAACCTTGGACAATCTAGTCATAGGACTAGGGTCTAACCCCTTCCAAAGTTTAAGTAGAACACAATACACTTCTCCCCTAGTGTAGGTTCTGAATAAGATTGAAGGGAAAATTAAATCAATTTCATTATTAGCAATGTTTTTCAGATACTGCCTTTATCTAGTAGTGAATGAAGATAAAGGAAGTGAAATTTGCCTGGATTTACCCAATAACTTGATATTTAATAATAATTTCTCTCAAGAGTAAGTGGTTAGAATTTTAATTCAAGAATTTTGACTTTCAACATAATTAGTTTTTCACTATTTATCACTGTCTGTTTTCTATAAAAGAAAGTATTAATGTACAAATGTGGTCAATGAGTTATCTATAATATAGTAAATCTTTATTAATTAAATTCATTATTTCTTTTCCTCTCTCTTTACATAGATGAAACCTTAATGTTAGTGAGAATACTTACTAAAAAAAAGTAAAAGTGAGTAAGGAACAAATTGATTGAAAAGAGATGTGAGAAATGATTACTTCACTCAAGGCCAGACTGACCTAGTCTACTGTGGCATAGAATCCAAGCAATCTTTGAACAATTTTGAGGTCAGTTTCCTAGAATGTATGATGTATACCATTGCAGACTGAATGATAAGGAAATGGAATTCTGGATCAATCTCTGAAACAGCCCAGGGAAGCAATTTCTTATTTTCTTCCTTTATCATCTGATATTTACTCAAATGTCTGAGTTTAAACTAAAATTATAAAGTTCATGAAACAGAATATATGCTTTGAATTATATCATATTATTATATTATATTATTAATTATATTATATTATATTATAGATGTATTTAGGTGGTACAGTGGATAAGGCACTGGTCCTTTAGTCAGGAAGTTCAAAATTTAAAATAATAAATTCAAATCTCATCTCTGATATTTTTGGACATATAACAGAACATAAGACATTTTTTCAGTTTGCCTTACTTTCCTCAACTGAAAATTGAAGATAGTGACTGAATTTACTTAGAATAATTTTATGAGACTCCAATGAGATAATATTTATGGAGTTCCTTACTCATAGTAGACATTATATAAAAACTTTCTTTTCTTTTCCTTCTTCCATTTTCTTTTCCCTTCTCTTTCTTTTCCCTTGCATTCTAGTCTGTCCCTTCTCTAATTCATATTCCATGTAGTTGCCAGAATAATTTCAAATCGTGAAGCTCATAATATCAATCCTCAGCTTAAGATTCTTCAGAGGCTCCTCTAAGATAAAAACAAAACTCTTCAAATTGGCATTTAAATTCCTTCAGAGTTTACATGTCATTTAATTTTATTCACTTATTTCTTCATATCTGCAATGCATTATATTCAAAGTTATCTGCCAGCTATTCCCTAAATTAGAATTCCAAACTATTACTTTTGTGCTCTTGTACAGGATTTCCCCCATAGTTGAAATTCACTCCCGTCCTAGCCTTCACCACTAGAATCTTTAACTTTTAAAATGTCTTGTGTACCATCTTCTACAGAATTCTTTCCCTTAGCTCCTTGGTTTTTAGAACATTCTCAAGTTATCACAGACACACCAGTTTGTTTGAATGTCAAAATTCCTCCAATAGAATGTAATTCCTTTACAAAACAGAGACTATTTTTTTTAAATTATCAGTGATTATCAGCGTTTTACCCAGAGATAGCACTCAGTAGGTGTTTGTTGGAGTAGATTGGACTGGATCAGACGGTGCCCAGAAATCATATTATTTTGGCCATCTTAGTATTTTTGGTTGGCCCCAGTAGTTGGCAAGAAGCTCCAAACTGGACTTAAAGGATTGTTATAACTTCCAGATAAAATGTTGATACTCATATCTGTCCTTTCTCATTCTTCTGAGTTTTATTTTGTTTCAGTTAAATAAAAAAAAATCTATTAGCCAACCTTCAACCAGAAACACTTCATTGAGTGAATACTATAATTTAATTCACTGTGCTAAGGCAAAAGAAAGAAACCAGTACATACCCTCAAACAGCTTGCATATTACTGAAAATGAAATAAAATGAACCCAAATAAATAAATACCATTTCATGAATAAATACAAACAAGGGAATTATTTTAGAGAAAAGAGTATTAAAATAGAGAGAGGAGTAATCAAGACAGTTCTGTTGGAGGTGGAAGTTGATTTTTTTATCTGAATAAGATTTTATTTAATCTTTTTTAGCTCTATTATCAATTTCTTAAGTCTCTACACAATTCAACTTTGTAATATTTAATCCTTCTTGTCAAGATATTTTTTGGATTCTGGTCCTGTCAAATAAAGTGTTAGTTTTCCCTGCTGCCTTTATTCCTTATCCAAATTTGATACACAGATCATATATTCCTAATTAAAAACAAAACATTCAATAGATTTTCAACAAAATCTAGACCACTGATGAATGAGACCATGTAGGACCTTATTATTTATAAAACATGAGACAGAATAAAAGGGAGTCTCTCAAAGGAGATTGAGAAAGGTATTTGATTACTGCAATTTATTTATAAGGTGGGGTTTGTGATGATAAGGTAACAATACAAAAGCCTGGTTTCTAGAACTGTAATACATGCCATACCTATGTATCTCAGTAAGTTACCTAACTAGGATTCTTTATATTTATATCCCCACTACAAAAATCGAGGAATAATTTTCATATGTGAACTGACTAGAATTTATGGTGGAAATTTAAATGATCCTAACTTGTATGGAGTAGACTATTACTTCGTTAATTTGCTCTCATGGATTAAATTATATATATTATATATATATATGACTCTATACAGATGACTCCCAAATCTATATATCCAATTTACTTCCTCTCTTGATTTTTCAAATGCAAGATGTCCAAAGAGCAATTTGTTTCTTTCTAAACCTGTTTCTCCTTCAAACTTCTCTATTTCTGTCAAAGTGGGAGAAAGGTGACATTTCTATCACCATCCTTTTAGTCCCCCAGGTTAGTAACTTTGGCACTGTCTTTGACTCTTCACTGTCTTTTAGCTCATATATCCAAAAAAGTATAACATTTTGCTATTTCTTCTTCCTTAGGATCTCATATATATTCCTTTTTCTCTATTTACACAGTTGCCTCTCTAGTTCAGCTTTTCATTACCTCTCATCCAATCAAAAATCTAATGTATCTTCGTGCTTAAAATCTCTCCCCTCCCCAATCCAACAGTCACATAGCTGCCAAAATGATTTTCTAAAGTGCAGGTGAAATCTTGTCAGTTTCCTTCTTAATAAACTCCTAAAGGTCAGGTACGATTATGTGATTTTCCTATTTTAAAAAAAAAATCTTTCAGGTCCCTTTAGGATTAAGTATAAATTCTCAGTCATTCAAAGGACCATTTGGTCCCTATCCTCTCTTTACAGTTTTATTGTCTATTATTCCCCTTCACAAATCTACAATCATCTAACTGAATTTCCTATCATTCCTTAATAGTATATTGGAAGTCCATTTCCTATATCCAGCTCTTTGTACTGGTTATTCTGCAGGTTTCACTGTACTCCCTGCTCACCTTTGCCTCTTGATTCCAAATTCAAATCAAGCACAAATTTATACATCAATCCTCTCCTGATTCCTTTCTACAACAACAAAAATATTATAAACTTTCTCTCTCTCTCAATATACAAATGCATGTCTGTATGTATACATGTATGTGTAAATGTACATATGTTGTATTCATGTATTCCTTTTATGTATATTTACTCTCCTGATATAATGTAAGATTACATAACAGAGACTCTTTCAGTTGTGTCTTTGTATCCCAAGCACCTAGCACAATATCTGGCACAGCATAGGCATATAATCCATGTCAATTGATGGATTGATTGATTAAATGAATGAATGATCCATCACATCCCTGATCTAGTAGTTAGCAGCTGTTTATTTGAAATGATGAGTGGCATTTGCTAAGAGCTAACTTATATCAGGGGACTGTACTGACAGTGAGGGATCAGAAGTCAGGAGCTCAAAGGTAGAGTCTGTGGAGTGGCTCCACATAATCCCAGAGGTCAATTGGGAATACTATAGACTCTAAGGTTTACTCTATTGGATTTAAATTACATCCCCAAGTGGATGTAAATTTCCAGTGTTTTGTTTTTGTAGTTTAAAAGCCAAGCTATTGTTTCTTTTAATTTGAGAGAGTTATACTAATTCCCACCCCCACCCCCAATTTTTAATTTGGATCTTATTTCTCCAGCGACATATACACAGCATCTGACCAAGAGTTTTATCCTATGCTAATATCACACGTCATCTCTGAACTAATAGGTGCCTTTGCAAATGATCTTTATATAAAGAGATTATCTAAAGAGCTATCTAAAACGAGGAGGTAAGTAAAGCTAAATTAATTAAAAAATAAATAAGGTCTCAATCATCTTCCCTTAATGTTATGTCCCCTCCCTATAGCAAAACTGAGAAGTGGACTTCTTTAGTTCCATTCTGAGAAGTTCAAATCAATTCTTGAATTAATGTTCTACTTGGAAAACTTTATTTCAATCATTTATTTATTTATTGCTCTGGTGCGCCTAACCTCAATTATCAGAATGATCATTCCAAAACAACTAAAGGGTCATAAAAGAAGTTTTACTTCCTTACAAATATATAGTTCTTGAAAATAACACAAAGATATGTGTGTGTTAATGTGTGCATGTGTGTCCATGTGTATGTCTCTGTGTGTGTGTTTATGTGTGTGTAGTTTTGTTCAGTTCAATTGTTTGCCAAGGCATTCTCTTATTTTCCTTTTTGTCCATGAACTCTGTCTTCAATTAAGTGGAGAATTCATCTGTTCTGAGAAGACAGTAGACTGCTTCAATGAGTGGGTTTTGTTTGTTGGCGTTTTTCACAGGCTAATAGCAGGGACCATTTCACCAGCACAAAACCTCCCCTATGCATAAAATAAAGAAAACCTTTCATTCACTACCTACCTATGTGTCAGAGGCTACTTTCTGCTAAAAAAATGGCTTACAATTTCCATGTAATTTATAATCCTATCATCTTTATATTATAGTTCTTTCCACCATAATATTATCTGCTTCATTGAGTCCACTCATTCCCATATAATATATGCAGGTCTGGCTGTGAACTACCCCCTACACATATATGTTCTTAATATATGCATAAATACATATATACATACAAAGACCCAGATACTATCCACTCAACTACCAGCCTCAATAAGATCATTCGACATAAATCATTCTTCTCAGATTATGTGAAAGACTATCCTGTGAATATATAAAAAGTATTGTGAAAAGTAGGCTCAGGAATTGCTATTGTTGTTCATCTTTCACTTTTGAAGAGGATTAATGACTTTAGAGGATGATGTCTTGACTTTCAATTGAATTGGTTTTACTTAAGGTAGAGTTGTGCAAAGTCATCATGCCTCCTCTATCCTCCAGAATCAGCAGAGGACAATAGCAAGAGAGATCAGTATGACTGGTGATGGCCTGGAATACAGTGGAAGAACTTGGCACTTTTTTTTAGGTTTAGGATTAGGTGTTTTGTTTTGTTTTGTTTTGTTTTGTTTTGTTTTTTGCAAGACAGTGGGGTTAGGTGGCTTGCCCAAGGCCACACAGCTAGGTAATTATTAAGTGTCTGAGGCCAAATTTGAACTCAGGTACTCCTGACTCCAGGGCAGGTGCTCTATCCACTGCTCCACCTAGCCACCCCTGGCATTTTTAAGCAAAGATTATTCTCAGATCTCAGGTTGTCTTAGGTAACACCCATTCAGTACTTGAAGACTGGATAAGAACTGAGGTAAAGGATGGCCTACTTTGTCATCACAACAGAATCAATCAGGAAGGAAAAGATCCTCAGAGATTCCCCCAAAACAATTACTTTTTACAGAACCATCAACACCTAAACAATCAGTTGGGTTCAAGCATATGCAGTATTAAATGGTTAACTCAAAGCTCCTAGTATTTAGAACTACTTATGAGGAGAACTCCACACACATGCACACACACACACACACACACACACACACACACACACGGATATATATATATATATATATATATATATATATATATATATATACATACAAAGCATTATAAATAAACCATTTTCTCCTATTTCACCTTTCTATGAGGGAATTCTAGAAATGTTTACCATTTTTCTTAACAAGATTCTGTTCTGATGATGACCTATGTGAGCTTTGCTGGACCCTGATGATCTAATTATGTTCTTCTTTTACAGAGTCTTCCAGATCCATCTAAGAAAAAGTGAGATTAATGAACTATAAAAGTCTATTTTATAATCTAATCCCTTCATAAATGGCATGAAATTGGTAAAAAATATTTATTTGCTTTGCTACTTTGGTGAATTCACAACATGTATAATCATCTCTTGCATCTCTAAAATTCAGGTAACAATAACACCTGCCTCAAAGGTGTGTTGGAGGGATGTGAGAAAATATATGCAAAGCATTTGATCAACCTTAATGCAATATAAATGTCAGGTTTTATTAAATTATCATCTCACATGATACTTTTTGGTGACATTTCATGTATCATGCAAAGATCTATGCAAATGACTGAAGGGAAATCTGCAGTTCTCTTAAAAATATTTGATGGCTAATAATTTCATATTTATATTTTAAGTCTGTCACATATTTTTGCTACATAATTACTCCACCACCTTTTCCTAATTATATTCAATACATTTGTTTTTATCTTTTAGCTGTGCTTGCTAATATACTTCAGCATGTTAAAAATTGATCATTTTGTACCTCCTTTGCTCTTTGGGCCACAGGTATTTTTATTTCTTCTCATCTGAAGGTATTAGAATCATAGAAATGGAAGACCAATTAAGATTCACCTGATCAATTTGTTAATAAATAAATATTTATTAAATATCTGTTATGTATAATATGCTAGGTACTAGACTAGGTGATAAGTATATATGTAGAAAAAATGAAATAGTCCATACTCAAATGAATTTGCATTCTCTTGAAGACAAGTACATATAAAGAATTGTACAAGCATAAACCTAATAAATAAAAATAAATATACAAATTGCATGAACAGAGAGTAGTTTGACATAGAACATTCTAACATTTGATAGAAACAGGAAAATTTCCACGTGTAAGATAGTGATTAAGTTCATTTTTAAAGCAGAAGTAAGTAAGGAGGACATTCTGCATATGAGGTAGATAAATAGTGCAAATGTCCAGAGAAAGTAGTTTTCATGTGCATGAAAAAAAGAATCCAGTTCATCTGGGTCACAGAGTGTGGGAAAAAAAGGAAATGTTCCATGAGATTAGAAAAATACGTTGTGTCCAGGTTGTATAGAGTTCAAAAAGCTAAATAGAGGAATTTTTATTTTATCCTAATTAAAATGAAGTATCACTGGACTCAGGTACATAATGAAGTCACATGATCAGATTTTTGCTAGAGAAAATTATTGGTCAAAATGGTGCAGTAATCTAATCCTTTCATTTAAAGACGCAAAACCTGAGGTACCAAAAAGTTAGTAGATATATCCTTTAGATATTATACATGTTGGTCTGAGGTATCTATCCTAAGTTTTGCTAATATTGACAGTTGGGTTTCTAGAATGTGATAACTACATATCTTCAGTGTTGAACCTAAAGGGTTGAGGAAGCGGGATCGTTTTTCTGCTACTATAATTCATAAACCTTCCCCATTACTCTTCACTCTCCCCGTTATGATAATGGATAGTTTATTATTTAAATCATCCAAACTAAATCAACTTTTAGAAAGGTGGTATTTTTAATTTGATACAGTAATGATAATAATAATGATGATAATAATAATAATAATGATAATAACTAGCATTATGAAGCAGTTACTATATCCTAGATACTCTGTTAAGCACATAGCAATTATTTTATGTGACCTTTAAAACAACCCTGGGAGGTAGATGCTATTATTATCCCCATTTCACAGATGAGGAAATTCTGAAAAACAGGGATTAAATAATTTTCCTGGGGTCACATAGCTAATAAGAGTCTGTTGCCAGAGTTAAACTCAGGTCCTCCTGTCTTCAGACTCAGAACTCTATCCAATGTGACACTGACTTGCCTTAATAAGAATATTTGGGATAAAGCATCCTTCAATATTCTTTAACAGACTATCTCACTAACATATGCAGATTCTAGAGAAAAATTTGGTTTAAAAATTGTCATATGGTGAGAGATGATTTACAGTCCCCACTTCCTTAGAAGTCTTTTTCCTTCCCTTCAGGGTTAATGGAAAGTTCTCCTTATGCATGGTACAGTTTCTTTGCTGATTGGGAAGACATGAATCTCAATATAGTTGATCATTAAATCTTGAGGAAGACATTATTGCCCCTGTTCCAGAGATGGTACTAGGATACCAGTGGAAAGATGGGATGCCCTCTGATAGTCTATATTTTTAAGATCCCCCATCAAAGTGGAGGAAAATGGGAAAGAAGCTAATTCCACAGACTGGTTGTTCTACTTCCAAAGAGATTACTTCTCAGAGGATAGAGCTGGACTTAAACCAGACTTTGGATCAATTGTCTTCAATCTTCTAAAGAAATATTCTGTACAAAGTCATTCGTTATGTCCAAAACTTAGAGATATAAAAATTTATCAAGACCTTTTCACTCTTACTTGGATTGGCTTTGATTGATTGATGCAATTGAAATGAGTTTCCATCTTGATAAAGTTTTGTCCCTCATATTTTAACACTCACTTTTGGTGGAGTGGTGGAATTGTTCAGTTTGACTCAATGTACCCCAACCTAATAAATGACAGTACAAGAGTAGAAATTAAACTCAAATCTCATGTACCTCCAAGTTTGCATATCTTTCCATTACAGAAATGGCTTTCCACAACCCTTAGCTACATGGAATTGCTGAAAGAATTTTGGACAAAGAAAAGAAATAGATGCACAAAACAAATGAAAGATTTTTAATTATATAAAATAAAGGTTACATAAACAACATATCATCAACCAATACCTGTTCTAGACAGATGTCTAATAATTTAATGACTTTAATATTGTCAGTTTTTTAGAATTCCTTAAGATGTCTGAATAATAATGCTAATAAAACTGATAGTATTTATTTAGTATTGTAAGATTTGTAAAACATCATACAGATCCTATCTCATTAAATGTCTTAAAGCACTTCCTGTTTTTAAATGATTAAAGCACTCTACAGAGACCTCAATCTCAATCTAGGAAATGTAAATTTTCTATAGGCATAAGAAGGTTGTCTTTCTGGACCAGACCTAGAATCTGGCATGCAAAACTGGATTGAGATCTCTGTGGGCATCAGCTCACAAATACATAATGTGTGAATCAGTAGAAGTTCAGTTGCTAATAAGGGATACTGGATCCATGATTGAATTATGTAATAGACCACTCCTTTGACTTGTTCTGCTGTGCCCTCCCAAGTTGACAAATGAATTACTCTGGACTCAGCTAGTTGTCTGGAGTTGAATGCCTGTTCCCTTTAATATCCTTATGGGCTTCAGCTTTTGTGAAACAAAACAATGTTTTTTGTGGCAGCCAAGGGTAGGCTGATATGATTGTTGTTGGTTTGGTTTTGTTTTTTATAATTCTCTGCCTGGTGAATTGGAATTTGAAACAATAGAATCATAGAATTTTAGTGTTGTTCCAGAGGTTTTATATGTTTAAGAAAACTCACCTAAAATCATACAACTAGAGACAGAGAAGCTACTTAGGAAGATTAGAACTCAAATCTCTTGACTTTTATGCTTATAATTTTTTCCCCTCATTTTTGAAGAAGACCACAACTTCAGGAAAGTGATGCTATGGCAAACACATGAATTGAATTTGAGTGAAGGAGTACTGTGCTAAGTCACCAGTCCTACTTTCTCCTCCAGAGTCATCTGAGTTCAGTGGCCAGATACAAATCAGGACAACTGGAGATGGCCCTAGATGCAAGGCAATAAGTGTTAAGTGACTTGCCCAAGATCATACAGCTAGTAAGATTCAAGTATCTGAGGTCAGATTTGAACTCTTGTCCTACTGACTGCAAGACCAATGGATAGAGTGGATAGAGTACTGGCCTTGGAGTCAGGACTCTTAGTGTTAGGTATGTAGTATTTGTTAATATTTTAGTTACAATTAATAACATTAGTGATGTTAATGATAATAGCAATAATATTTGTGTAAGAAATTTTGCAGATTTTCAATTTTTTGACCCTCTCCTTGTTGAGTATCTAGAAAATTATCAAGTATAGACAGCAGCTTCTTTTATAACCATGAAAAAATTAGTTAAATTAAAATTTAAGGGCATAGGAAGGGTTCATTTCGAGGACTCTAATCAATTAAAAGAAAAACAGACAAACCTCTTGCAAATGAGCAATTTATTCCCTAAGATTTGTGTAATTTTAGAAAGTAAATCATCATATTACTATAAGTTGAAATATTTTTTTTTCCTAAAAGATAACCCTCTTAATAAATTACTGGATTGTCTTTGTGAGATGCTCTAGATGAAAAATACTTTCTGGAAAATCTGGAGAGGAATTTTCCAAACTTAACTATTGTAGACACAAGAAAGACATACAGTGACTCACTTGGAGTCAAATTAAGTCTTACCTTGGCAACATCTGGCAAAGTTGGAATTCTGCTCATATAACCTTAAAAAATCAATGCATTAATAAACAAGAATTAAATGCCTACCATATTCCAGATACTTTGCTATGAACTGGAGACACGAGTACAAATCTGAGTCTAACTTCAAGTAACTTTAATTCTACTGACTCACCAAAAATCATCTACATAGGTAATAAAGCAAAAGAAGAGAATATTAATGATATTGAAATACTTTTTTATATTACAGAAAATAATTGCTTATGTAGTGCTGCTTAGTTCTTATTTTGTATTCTCAGATCTAGAGCATATCTCTTCATGAATCTGACTCCTTCCCATATGAAGAGTGGAGCCAAATGCTTGCCAAATTATATCAGACAACATTAGAGAAACATTACTGAGACTAATATATTAACTTGAGCAAATGAGTGCCTTAATGTATTTATACAAGTGGACTTAATTTACAGTACTCATAGCATCAAAGAACATGAATGACACCTTCCAGGGATTTTTAGGAAGTCTGGGATTCAAACCTGGCTCCTCCGTCTTTAAAATTCAGTGCCATTTCCACTGTACTATACATACTGCCTTGACTAATTCTGATCAAAGAGAAAATGGGAAGCAAAGATCCATTGAAGGTTGTTTTACACAGAACTCTCCTACCAAAACAATGAACAAAAGATAAGAATTTGGAAGAATTCTCCAGTTTCAATAATTAACCTTCCAGTGAATGATCTGAATTAATTTCTTTAAGCGTTGACTGAGTTAATCTTCTTGCTGTCCAACAGACTCTCAGAAGGCTTCTCCAGTACCACAGTTTGAAGCATCAATTCTGCAGTACTTAGTTTTCCTTATAGTGTGACTCACAGACACACATTGCCTTTGGAAAAAAACAGTTTTGTTTATATTGATCTTTGTTAGAAAGGTGACATGTCTGCTTTTTAGCATGCTGCCCAGATTTGTCATAGCTTTCCTTCAAAGAAGAAAGCTTTTTTTTTCAATTTCATATTTCCATTGATGTTTGTAGTAATATCTGAACCCAAGAATATAAAATATGGCAAATATTCCATTACTTCTTCCTCTATTATTAGGAAAGGATGGGACTAGTTGACAAGATCTTAGCTTTTTTGATGGGAAGCATCAAGCCAGGTTTATCACTCTCCTAACTTGCCTTCATCTAGAAATTTCTTAATTCTTCTTCATTTCTGCTATTAGATAGCAGCATATGAGCATAACTACCTTCAAATATTTGAAAGGCTAGAGTATAGTGGGTGAGTTAGATATCATTCTACCTAACTTCAGAAAGCTGAACCAGAACCAATAAACAGAAGTTAGAGGAAGTACATATTTTATTTCTGATATACAGAAGAACTTTACTCAGAATTCACAGATTACTGAAAATGGAAATGATTATTTTATGAACCATTTTCCTTTTTACCTTTTTTAGGTTTCTATTGAATCTTGTATTTGAAAATACTTTTTTTTACTCAAATCTGGTCTTTTACTTCAATGAATGTCACTTTTTTCCAGCTGAAGGTTTAAACTCAGTTTTGTTAGATAGGTGATTCTTGGTTGTAATCCTAGATCTATTACCCTCCTGAATATCATATTCCAAGACCTCTGATCCTTTTGTTCCTACTCATTTTTTTACTTTTTAGATTCATTTATTTTCATCCATATGTACATGAATTTTTTAACTTACACAATTTCTTTCCACCCTCTCATCCTACCCCCGCCTCAGAAGCAGTCAGGTTAGCATTGGTATATACATGTTTTGAGAAACATGTTTACAGATTAGTTTTTTTTTTGTTGTTATAAGGAATTAGGATTAAAGGAAAGAGATATAAAAAAGATAATTTTTATAAAGTGTTCATCAGCTACTGAAGGGTTGTTTTTTTAGGGGGATGAATGGGTTTATTTTATTTTATTTTTCTTCTTTTGGATGGGGTTGACAGTCCATATCCAGTTAATCCAATTGTCCTAGCTCTCTGAACTGCTGAGAGGAGCTGCTTCATCTTACAGTGCTGTTATTAATGTGTACATTGTTTTCTTGGTTCTACTCCCATTGTTCAGCATCAGATCCCTGTAATCATTCCATGCTTCTCTAGAATCCAATCATTTCTTATAGAACAACAGTATTCCATAGTATTCATGTAGAATAACTTGTTTAGTCATTCCCCAATTGATGAGCATCCCTTCAATTTCCAACTTTGCCACTATAAAAAGAGCTGCTATGAATATTTTGGAGTATGTATTTTTATTATTACTTCTGTATATAGTACTATAATTGGAATTGCTGGGTCAAAGGGTATGAACAGTTTTATTGCTCTTTGGGCATAGTTCCATATTACTCTCCAGAATGGTTGAATCCATTCGAAACAACATCAGAAATGCATCAATGTCCCAGTCCCCCCATACCCTCACCAACATTGACCATTTTCCCTTTTTCTCATCTTGGTTACTCTGAAAGGTGTGAGATGATTCCTCATTGTTGTTTTAATTTGCGTTTCTCTATTCCATAATGATTTGGAGCATTTTTTCATATAATTCTATAGTTTTAATTTCTTCATTTGAAAATTGTCTCTTCACATCCTTTGACCATTTATCAGTTGGGGAATACTTGTGATCTTATAAATTTAATGCAATTTTCTATATATTTTAGAAATGAGACCTTTATCAGAATCCTAATTGTGAAGATTATTTCCAGCTTTCTGCTATCCTTCTAATTTTTGCAGAATTTCTTTTTAGTAGTGCAAAACTTTTTAATTTAATCTAGTCAAAATCATTCATTTTGCAGTTTATAATGTGATCTAATCGATTTTGAAATTTGCTCTAATTTTGATCTAATTTTGGTATAGTGTGTAAGATGTATATCTATGCCTAGTTTTGCCACACTATTTTTCAATTTTCCCAACAACTTTGTCAAATAGTGAGTTCTTAACCCAGCTCTGACCCTTTAATGTAGAAGTTGCAAATCTTATACTATCTTAATTGTGACTTCACAATATTTGAAGTCTTTCTTTCTGACTGCTTGCAATATTTTCTCTTTGATTTGGAACTATAGAATTTAGCTAAAATATTCCTGGAAGTTTTCATTTAGAAATATATTTCGGGAGATGATCAGAAGATTGTTTCAAGCTTTTATTTTACCTTCTAGATCTAGAATACCTGGATAGTTTTACTTGATAATTTCTTGAAAAATGTTTAGGATCTTTTTGATCATAGCATTCAGTTAGTTCAATCTGGATCTCTTTTCTAGGTCAGTTATTTTTCCAATGAGATATTTCATATTATCTTATGTCTTTTCATTCCTTTGGTTTTATGTATTGTTTTTTTTTTGATTTCTCATAAAGTCAGCATATTCTTTTTGCTGAATTCTAACTTCTAAGAAATCATTTTCTACAGTGACCTTTTTCATTTGGTCAATTCTATTTTTTTCCTTAATGAATTTTTGTGCTTCTTTTTTCATTAGGCCTATTCTGATTTTTTTCATTTCAGTTATTTCTTTATTTTCATATTACTTAAATAGTTTTGCTGTAAAACTAAACATAACCCCCCACAAAGAGAAACCTCAAGAAAAGTAATGTAAGCCCGGCCCTAGGTAACAACTACTGAATTGCAGTAGACAATTTTTCCGGAGCCTAAGGAGCAGCCTGAAGGAGGACGCGGGCCCGGCTGACTTGTAGGACACCCCGCCTCACACTCCCCATCGAATTCCTCCAGGAAGGCTACTGTCAAGAAGACAAAATGTTTGGTTTCCACAAACCAAAGATGTACAGAAGTATAGAGGGTTGCTGTATTTGCAGAGCCAAGTCCTCTAGTTCTCGTTTCACTGACAGTAAACGCTATGAGAAGGATTTCCAGAGTTGCTTTGGGCTGCATGAAACTCGTTCAGGAGACATATGTAATGCCTGTGTGCTTCTGGTGAAAAGATGGAAGAAGCTACCAGCAGGATCAAAAAAAAAAAAAAAAAACTGGAATCAAGTGGTAGATGCAAGGGCTGGACCCAGTCTAAAGACTACATTAAAACCAAAGAAAGTGAAAACTCTTTCTGGAAGTAGAATAAAGAGCAACCAGATCAACAAATTGCAAAAGGAATTCAAACGCCACAATTCTGATGCTCATAGCACCACTTCAAGTGCCTCCCCAGCTTAATCCCCTTGTTACAGTAACCAGTCTGATGATGGTTCAGATATGGAGATCAGCTCTGGGTCTAGCAGAACACCAGTCTTTTCCTTTTTAGATCTTACATACTGGAAAAGACAGAAAGTATGCTGTGGGATTATCTACAAAGGGCATTTTGGGGAAGTCCTAATAGAAACACATCTATTCAAGCCCTGTTGTGGAAATAAGAAAGCCGCTGCAGAAAAACCAGAGGAGCAGAGATCAGAATCTCTGCCTGTCTCCAGTCAGGAGGAATGGTGACTCTAATGTTTCTCAAGGAGGGGGACCGAAAATAAGAACAGGAAAGGCAACATGATGACCCTCTTTTTTTTTTACTTGGACACTTGCTATTCTGCCAAAAGACAATTTCTAGAATGGTTTTAAGTGGGTTTTGTTTATTTTTCTTTCCACTTCAGCAAACTCTGAAGCCAGTGTCTATCTTACTAAAAAGATTGTACATAATATTTAAGATGCTACGTATTTGATAGGAAAGCTGAATGCTGCTGTAAAATGCTCTTTGAGTTGTTTGTTGGTTTTGGTTTTTTGATCCTTTCTTAATGCATGAACATTGAGAGGGGTGTAGAGGGAAGAAATAAGATTTTTGTACATTAAACAATATGTAGTTTAGTCTTTCTCTATTGAAAAAACAGTGATTAGACATTTTTAAGTGAGTGATAACATTTGGTTTCTTTTGTGAAAGCAAATCTAACAGATCAGTAAAAAGAACTTTAAGTACCAGAGAGGCATTTGAAAACAATTCTGAACCATGAAAATCTTGCAAAGTTTGATTCATACCTGTACTACTGAGTGATTAAGCAGGACAGATTGCACCTTCTAGTGCAGATAACTTAGAGGAGTTAGCATACCTTAAATTTAAGATGAAGAGAGACTTTTTTCATGTGTGTTGCTTACTCTGTATTTTAGTAGTCAAGACGATATTAATTTATGTGGAATTGCTAAAAAATAAAGCCACAGGTCCTCCTGGAGCAAGTTTTTGGGAAGAATGACTAGGCTCTTCTTCCTTTTCGTACCATAGAGGTATCACTGCATGGGTAGAGAATACACTGTATATACTGATTATTAAAAGAAGTGATCCATCTTAATGAAACAATGATGCCTATCTTCAGGATTGTGCAAAACACAAGGGTTAATGCTTCTGGGTACATTTCCTAGGAAATTTCACATCTGTAAATAATTGACATTTTTCTTCTGTATTATATATAATTTCTTATAGGTTGCTTAGTGACTACATCAGAAGACCTGCATGATTCAGTTTTAGCTCTGGATTATTTCAGTTGACCTTTGTGAAGGTTTCACCTACATAGGTGGGCATTTAACTTGTTTTAACCTCTTGGGATTTACTGCAGTGCACTGCTACAAGTTTGTGTCATTTTTTAAATGTTTAATATTAACTTCCACTAGAGGAAGGAAAAGGTGTTGGGATATAGAATGGGTTTGTTTTTTATTTCTATTTCAAGCTTTCCAAACATTGCGATGTTATGGATAAAATAAATGCTGCACATGATGTTTTTCAGTTATAAAATGATTTCAAGAAAAACTGTTTGAATCCACTACATGTTCTTCCTGCTGACAAAATCCTCTTTAATGAGAGTGTTCCAAATTTTGAGGGTAAATTCAACATGTTCTACCAAATCAGGGCAGAAAGTGAAGATAAGAAAAGGAGTGTTGTTTATCTTGTACCATTATGTGGTGCTTATTTTTAAGACGGGATTTTGTAAGTTTGACATAAGAATGAAGAGTGAGCCATTTTTTTTACAGGCCCCCTATAATTTTTTATATTTCAACCATTAGTCAATACGCTCCTCCTTTTGGAGAAAAGTATACATACTTCATCCTCTCCATGCACATTACTGTGTGATAAAATGGATAGATTATCTATGTGGAGCTACAGTATTTGAAGTGCATGCATGAGTCCTATCCATTGTCATTTTCTTCCTGAGTTACTTTTTGAAATGGGGTTTTTTGTACATTTTAAATGGCTGCAGTATGGTAGAATATACTATAATATAGATCATCTCTACTTCTGTATTTATTTATTTATTTATTGCCGAACCTCAACCACAGTCATCTTCACCCTCCTTCACCTGTACCTTTGCCTATAGGACGTAATGTATGTAGTCATGCACTTTGTATTAATGTATTAGAAATCTTCCAATCTGTTTTGTATTTTTTTATACTGTTCATATACTTATAATCAAAACTTTTCCTAGGATATTGAATAAATTTAGTCTTATTTAGAAAACAAAAAAAAAAGTAATGTTAAGAGGAAAAAATTGTAATTCAGCCCAAATTCAGATACCATCAGCTCTATCTCTTGGATGGATTGCAATTTATCATAAGTCTATCAGAAAAGTTGTTTCAATATTTATCCCCATGGTTGTTATTGTTAGCTGTATTTCCCACCAAACTAATACTCCCACTTCCATTTACTATATTTTCTTTCTCCTTTCACCCTGTCCCTCCTTCAATGTGTATGGTATCTGATACCCTCTCCCATGATCTTACCTCTGTGCTATCACCTACATCTCCCCCATTCCCTTACTCCCATCCCTTTTCTCTCCTCTCTGAACCACTTCCAATGAGAATTAAGCCTCACTTATTTTTCCTAAACTTTGCCCATTACACAATATTGCGAATGTTTTTTTCTTGCCTTTTATGTAAAATACCTTAGCCCATTCTAACTCTACTTTTCCTGTCTCCCAGTACATTCCTTTCTCACCTAATTATTCCATTTTATAATATTCAGCTTTCTCCTGTGCCTTGTCTAGATATACTCCTTCTAACTGTTCTAATAAATGAGAAGGTTTGTAAGAGTTATCAGCATCATCTTCCCATGCAGGAATGCAAGCAGTTCAACACCATTAAATCCCTCATAATTAGTCCTTCCCATTCAACTTCTCTATGCCTCACCTAAGTCCTATACTTGAAGATCAAACTTTCTGTTTAGCTCAGGTTGTTCCAACAGGAAAGTTTGTAAGTACCTATTTCAGTGAATATATATATCTTTTCCCCTGAAAGAGGAAGTTTTAAGTTTTTCTGGGTAGTTGATTCTTGGTTGTAATCTCAGCTCTTTCACCTTCCAGAATAACATTTCCCAAAAGCTATGAGCCTTTAATGTAGACACAGCAAAACACTGTGTAATTCTGACTGTGGTTCTACAATACTGTAACTATGTCATTCTGGCTTGCTTGTAATATTTTCTATTTGACTTGGGAGTTCTGGAATTTTGCTATAATATTCCTGGGAGTTCTTATTTTGGGAAGTGATCTTTCAGGAAGTAATCTTTCAGGAAGTGAACTATTTCTATTTTACCTGCCCCTTCAAGGATATCAGGACAATTTTTTCTGGAGAATTTCATTTAAAATGAAGTCTAAGGAGAAGCTAAATGGTACAGTGAGTATAGCATCAGTCCTGAAGTCAGGAGTCCAAATCCCATCTCAGATATCTGATACTTACTTAGTTTTGTGACCTTGGGCAAGTCACTTAACCCTATTGCCTTGCAAAAACAAAAGAAAAAAAATGAAGTCTAGATTCTTTTCCTGTTCATGACTTTGAGGTAGGCAAATAATTTTTAAATTATCTCTTATGGATCTGTTTCCCACATCAGTTGTTTTTCCAATTAGATATTTCACATTTTCTTCCAGTTTTTCATTCTTTTGGTTTTTGTCTAATTGTTTCTTGATTTCTCACAACGTCATCAGCTTTCCTTAACTCCATTCTACATTTGAAGGAGTTATTTTCTTCAGACAGTTTTTTTAATCTCCTTTTCCATTTGGCCAGTTCTGCTTTTTAAGGTGTTCTTCTTATCATTTACCTTTTGGACTGCTTTTTCCATTTTATCTAAACTGATTTTTAAGATTTTTCTTTGGGACTTTTGTATTTTTTATGATATATTTTGTCCTTCAGCAAGCTGCTGACCTGGTTTTCATGATTTTCCTGCATCTATCTCATTTCTCTTCTCATTTTTCCCCTACCTCCCTTACTTGATTTTCAAAATGTTTTTTGAACTCTTCCATAGCCTGAAACCAATTCCTAGTTTTCTTGGGGGCTTTGGCTACAGAAGCTTTGCCTTTGTCTTGTCATCTTCTGAGTATGTATTTTAATCTTCTATGGAATGGAAGTAATTGTCTATGGTAAGATTCATATTTTTGGTTTGTTTGCTTGTTTCCCCAGGCTATTACCTGATTTTAACTCTTTGTTAAGATATGGCTCTGCTTCCAGGGTGGAGGATGCACTTTTCCAAGTTTTCGAGGGTTTGGGGGACATCCCCCCCTAAATTCCTTCAAGGTCTTGTGAGAGACTCTGACTGCTCTCCTGCCTGTGCTCCCATCTTTGGATGATCACAAACACTCCCCTCTTCCCTGCATCTGTGAGCATAATCACTGCTCCACCAAGGCAATATGGGACCCCAGACTGAACTAGAACTGAGAATGAGGAAAGCAACAGAGTCCTGCCACAGAGATAGTGGAGAGACCTCTGAAGACTTTCCCTTCCCCCTTCCCATCAATGAACTGAGAACTCTTTAAACAGTTGCCTGGTGGCTTCACAAATTCCCTGGGCAGAGCTGAACTGAAGCTTCTACTACCCTGGTCTCTATGCTCATTTTGGTGTCACAGAGTTTTTCCACTACCTTTCAAGTTGTCCTAGACAGTCCCTAGAATGAGAGGTCTGGAAACCACCCCACTCTCATGAACCCAAGTGTTTCCCAAGTGCCCCACAGGCTGCTCCTAGATGAGTGGTACTGGTTTACTCTGGTGTGTCCAGGGTTGCACTGTGGTCCTTTCCAACCCTGGTGGAACAGACCTTTCTCATGGATCTCCCAAGTTCTCCTAGGTCAAAAAATTGTTTCACCCCGTCTTTCTGTGGGTCCTGCCACTCTAGAATTTGATTAGCCTCATAATTTTATTGCTTTTGCAGTGGTCTGAGAAAGCTTCTGTGAAATTCTGCCTTCACTCCATTATATGGAATATTTTTAGTTTTTTAAGATGTTATTTCTTCAGTATTTTATTGTGTCTCCAAGCTGTTAACTATTTTCTCATGATCTTGTTCCACTTTAATTTTTTTCTCCAATTTATCCTCTATTTCTTTCTTATTTGATTTTCAACAGCCTTTATGAACTTTTCCAAGGCCCAAGATCAATTCATGTTTTTCTTGGAAGTTTTGGATGTTGTGGTTTCGAATTTAACTTCTGGGTGTGTGTTTTGATGGTCCTTGTCACCGTAATAATTTTCAATGATGAGAAATTTTTTTCCTGTTGTTTGCTCATTTTCCTAGTCTATTACTTGACTTCTAGTTCTTTGTTAAAGTAGCATTCTACTTCTAAGAGCATATAGCCCCAACCTTCAGGGGTTTTAAACAACTGTTTTTAGAGATACTTCTACAGACCTGTAAGTTTTCATTTCTTCCCTAGTGGTCTGATCTAAGAAGAATTGTGTTTAATACTTCCTTGCCTTGTGCTCTGGTTTGTGAGAAAATATATACACTCTTTTTCTGCCCTGGAAATCTAAGAAGATACCTAATTATATTGAGGTTCCCAGGCTCTATTATGCTAGTGGGCTTCACTATGGCACTGCCACCAAAAACTGCAACTCAGGCAGCTAGGGGGCACAGTGAATAGAGCACCAGCCCTAGAGTCAGGAGTACCTGAATTCAAATTTGGCCTCAGACACTTAATAATTACCTAGCTGGTTGGCCTTGGGCAAGCCACTTAACCCCATTGCCTTTCAAAAACCTAAATAAAAAAAAAAAATGTAACCCATTGATTATGGGCAAAGCAACAGTGTCCTGCCTCAGTTCTAGCAAAAAATATCCTCGTATCATCTACTTTTGACAGTTATAGGACCCTCTTACCACTTCTCATTCAGTGGTTACCAAGGACTGCTCCTGGTGTTCTGGGGCCTATGCTGAATTATGCTCCACCCGCATGCAGGTGTGACAGACTTTTCCTGCTGTCCTTCTAAGTTGTCTTTGCAGTTTGTGGGCTGAGAGATCTGAAAACCTACACTGTTGTCCTTGATTCACTTACCCAGAGGCCTGCTCCTTGTGTGCTAGGTCCTGGCCACCAACTAGTGTGGCCTACACTGGATTGTATTTTTCTTTTACCTTTGTGCAACTAACCTTTTCTGCTGACCTTTTGTCTTGGACTAGAAAATTGTTTCACTCTTTTTGGGGATTCTGCCACTCTAGAACTTATTTAGATTCCTTATTTAAAAGTATTTGGAGAGGTTTGGGGAAATGTTCAGGCAAGTCCATGAATTTTCTCTCTCATCTTGACTGTCTCAATTTTTCTTTAATTTTTTCCCCATGAGAAACATTTATTTTTTCTTTCAATTACACTTTCCTGTACCCTATATCCACTGGAAAAAAGAAAATGTTTGTAAGAAATATGGATGGGGGAAACTTAATTAATCTAAATGCCTATATGAATAAAATAGAGAAAGAAGAGATCAATGAATTGGACATGAAACCAAAAAAATAGAAAAAGAACAAATTATAGATACCCAATTAAACACCAAATTAGAAATTCTGAAAATCAAGGGAAAGGTGAATAAAACTGAAAGCAAGAAAACCATTGATCTTATAAAAAAAAACTAAGATTTGGTTTTATGAAAAAGTCAATAAAATAAACAAAACTTTGATTAATCTGATTTAAAGAAAAGTAAGAATATAACCAAATTACCAGTATCAAAAATGAAACGAGAATAACCACCAATGAATAGAAAATTAAAGAGATGATTCAGAGTTACTTTGATGAACTGTATACCAATAAATCAAACAACCTGAGTGAAATGAATGAATGAATATTCACAAAAGTACAAATTGCCCAGATTAACATAAGAGGAAATAAATTATTTAAATAACCCCATTTCAGAAAAAGAAAAATGAAGAAACTATCAGTAAGCTCCCTAAGCAATAGTCTCCAGGTCCATATGGGTTTTCATGTGAATTTTATCAAATATTAAAGGAACAATTAATTCCTATTCTACATAAACTATTTAAAAAGATAGGAGAAGAAGCCAAACTCCTTTTGTGACACCAACATGGTACTGATGCCTAAAGCAAGAAGAATCAAAACAGACAACAAAATTAGACTAATCTCCCTAACGAATATTTATGCAAAAATCTTAAATCAAATTTTATCAGTGAGACTATAGAACGTTTTCACTAGGATTATGCACCATGATAAAGTAGAATTTATACCAGATATGCAAGGATGGTTCAATAGTAGAAAAATACTCAACATAATTGAACATACCAATAGCAAAACTAACAGAAATCATATGATTAGTTCAATAAATGCTGAAAAAGTTTTTGATAAAATACAACCTTCTTTCCTATTAAAAACACTAGAAATTTTAGGAATGAATGGAATTTTCCTTAAAATAACAAATAATATCTATCTAAAACCATCAATGGTTTTCTTGCTTTCAGTTTTATTCATCTTTCCCTTGATTTTCCCTTGATTTATATGTAATGGGATTAAACTTGGAGCATTTCCAATAAAATCAGGTATGGAAAAAGGATGCCAATTATCACCATTACTATTCCATATAGTATTAAAAATGCTAGCTGAAGAAATGAGAAAAAGAAATTGAAGAAATCAAAATTGGCATTGAGGAAGCAAAGCCTTCACTCTTTACAGATATGATGTATGGTTAGAGAACCAGAAAAAAGGCATCTTAAAAAACTCCTTGAAACAATTAGCTAATTAAACAAAGTGGTAGGATATAAAATAAACAAAAATAAATCATTAGCATTTCTACATATGAATAAAAAAGCCCAAGAACAAGAGATGGAAAGGGAAATTCCATTTAAAGTCACCACAGATCACACAAAATACTTGGGTATCTAGCTCCCAAGACAAACCCAGAAAATGTATGAACACTATTATAAAGCATTTCTCACCCAAATAAAGTCAGACCTAAATAATTTGAAAAATATCAACTGCTCATGGTTAGGTCAAGCTAATATAATAAAAATGACAATTCTAACCAAATTAAATTACGTTTTACTTATACCATACCAATCAAACTACCAAACAACTTTACTGAGCTAGAAAAAAAATAATACCAAAATTTATCTGGAGTAACAAAAGGTCAAGAATAGCAAGGGGCTGATGAAAAAAAATGTAAATAAAGGTAACCTAGCTCTACCAGTTCCAAAAGTATGCTATAAAGTGGCAGTCCTCAAAATTGCCTGTTACTGGTTACGAAATACAGTGATGGATCAGTGGATTAGAATGCATTCAAAAGAAACCACTGTAAATGACTACAGCAATCTATGGTTGGAAAAACCCAAAGACATGAACTTCTGGGATAAGGACTCATTATATGATAAAAAATTGTTGGAAAAACTGGAAAATAGTATGACAAAAAGAAGGCATAGACCCATATCTCACACCCTATACCAAAATAAAATCAAAAGGGTTAGACATCAAGAGCAATACCATAAATAAATTAATAGACCCCAAAATACTCTTATGTATCAAATCTATGGAAAGGGTTTAAATTTATGACCAAACAAGGGTTAGAGTATATTATAAACTGCAAAGTAACTATATTACATTAAATTTTTTTGCATTAATAAAATCAAAGCTGTCAAAATTAATAGGAACGCAGAAAATTGAGAAACAATCTTCACAGCTAGGAGTTCTAATTAAGGTCTCCTTTCTAAATATATAGATAGATAGATAGATAGATAGATAGATAGATAGATAGATAGGTAGATAGATATATTTATGTATATATGTATACACATAGAATTCCATCAAATTCATAAGGTCACATGTCATCTCACAGCTGATAGTCAAAGGATATGAACAGACAGTTTTCAAATGAGGAAATTAAATCTATATATGTAACCAGATGAAAAAGTCCTCCAAATCATTATTGATTAGACAAATGCGAAATAAAAACAATTAGTATAACCTCACAACTATCAGATTAGCCAAGATGAGACAAAGGGAAAATGATCAATGTTGGAGAGGTTATGTGAGAATTGGGACACTGATACATTGCTGGTGGAGTTATAAATGGATTCAACCATTCTGGAGAGTAATATGGAACTCTGCCCAAAGAACAATAAAAAATATTCATCCAATTCTAGGGCCATATCTAGAATTATATAAAAGGCAAAAGTACTACATATTCTAAAATATTCATAGCAATTCTTTCTGCAGTGGCTAAAAATTGGAAATTGAGGGGCTATCCATCAATTGAGGAATGGCTAAACAAGTATTCATGTATACCAAAGAGATTAAGTGAAATAGTAGTATAGAGGGAAAATAAAACCAGACCCAGAACACAAGCCTGTGGAATACACAAGGATTTTAATAAAGGTCTAGGAAAGAATACTGAAGTGTGTAGTAAGATAGAAGAGAGAGTAGGTGAAAGCACTTGTGAAAGTAGGTCAGTACATGAATACTATGGAATATTATTATTGTATAAGAAACCATAAATGGTCCGACTCTAGAGAAGAATTGAATGACTTACAGGATCTGAAAGCAGGGATCAGAATGAATGGAACAATTTACATATTAAAAACATTATAAAATGGTCCACCTTGATAGAAGCAGCTCCTCTCAGCAGTTCAGAGAGCTAGGACAATTGTTTTAGACCATTTTTGAACAATGTTTATTCAAATCCAGAGGAAGAAAACAAAACAAAACAAAGCAAACCAAAAAAACAACCCTACAGAATCTGAACCCTTCAGAAAAATTATCTCATATGTATCTCTTTCCCTTAATCCTAATTCCTGATACCGATAATGAATAATCTGAAAAATATGTTTATCAAAATATGTATGGACAATACTAACATGACCATTCACTGCTGAGTGGAGTGGAGTGGGAAGGGAGGGTAGAAGGACATTTTGTAACTTATACATGTGCATATGGATGGAAAAAAATTAAAAAGATACTAGCTGGTCAAGAAAAATAAATTCTCACATTGTTTATTTGTATATATGTATGTATGTATATATATATATATATATATATATATATATATATATCATCCTATATATTTAGTTCTTAACTTCTGTCAGAGATGTTCTGGAATCATGGTTAATCATTCTATCTAGCAGAGTTCTTAAGTCTTCCAAAATGGTTTGTTTTCTATAGTTGTTCATGTTCTTAAAGACTTATCCATTCTACTTAACTCTGCATCACTTCATATGAGTTTTCCCAGCTTTCTTTGAAACAATCCTCTGATGTTTCTTAACTCTCTTCTTAACTCTCAACAAGTTGACTTTTGACTTCATCATTCAACTGAAACTATTCTTTCCAGGATTACTAATGATATCTTAATTGTTAAATGAAATGGAGCTTTTTATGAAAACCCTTCCTTCTTGACCTCTCTGCACTCTTTCACACTGTTGATTACTTTCTTCACTTTGATAATCTCTGTTCTCTAGGTTTTTGGGATACTACTGTGTCACCTACTCTCTCCTATCTTACTATACTTCAGTCTCCTTTCCTAGACCTTTTACTAAGGGACTTGAGTATTCCACAGACTTGTGTTCTGGGTCTGGTTTTATTTTCCCTCTATAATATTTCACTTAGTGATCTCTTCAGTACACATAGATACAATCATCATCTCTATGGTGATGACTCTCAAATCTATTTACCCAATTCTAATCCCTCTACTGATTTTCAGTTTCACATATCCAAATGCTTTTGACATTTGAACTAGAGTGATAATAGTCATATTAAAATCAACATGTCAAGAAAATATGCTCATTATAACTCAAACTCTTCCCTTCCAAATTCTTTATTACTGTGGAGGAAAGCCATTATTCCAGTTACCCAGACTCACAACCTAGGTGACATCCTTGACTCCTGACTCTTTCTCATCCCCAATATTATATCTATTGGCAAGGTCTGGCAATATTGCCTTTGTAGCATCTTCCATATATACCCTACTTTTTCCTCCTCAGGTTTAGACTACTGAAATTACTGGCTGGTTGTTCCCCCCCTCCCTTAAGTCTCTTCAAGCTTCAGTTTGTCCTCCATTAAGCTGTTAAAGTGATCTTTCTAAAATAATTATCTGGCCATGTCATGCTCCTCTCACCCCCCCCCCATTCAATAAATTCCTCCCTATAACCTCCAGGACCAAGTATAAAATGATCTTTGTTGGTTTTTGAAGCCATTAATAACCTACTTCCCATACACTTTTCTAATATTCCTTAAGCCCCTCTATAGTGTCTTCTATAATCCAGTGACACTGACCTCTTTATTTTTCCTCAAACAACATACTCCAATTTCATGATTTTTTCTCCGATATAATAATATTTTTCCTTACTTTCACCTCCTAAATTTCTTGGTTTTTCTAGTTCCAGATAAAATTCCATCTTTTAAAAGAAGTTTTTCCTATAATCCACTAATTCTGATGGTTTCTCTCAGTAGTTTGTTTTCAATTTATTCTGTCTAAACCTTTTTGTACATCATTGCATGATGTTTCCACATTAGACTTGAATATCTTGAGTCAGAACTATCATGTACCTTGTTTGTATCCCCAATGCTTAGCAGGATGTCTGGCAATAGGTACTCTATAAATACTTTATTGACTTTCAAGCTTAGTATAAAAGTTTGATTAAATTGCCCTAGATATTTCTTTAAAATGATATGAAAATATGTCCTTAGATAGAACAGAACAAAATTAGGACCTCTAATTAGTACTAATTATGTTCTCTAATGTCTCTAAATTTTAATGTCTGAGCTAACTCTTTATGTCATAGCTTATCAAAGACAATCGAAATTTACAAATATGTAGAGTGAGGGGATTTTTTTAAACACAAAATCGATGTATATGTTTAAATATACATGTTTCTGTTCAGTAAATGGAACTTCATATCTTTAGATAGCTAGTATTTATATAACAGATAAGCATAACACTTTACAAATAGTATCTCATTTTATCTTGACATTCTTGTAAGGTAGTTGCTATTATCAGGTCTATTTTACAGATTAGAAAATTGAAGCAGGGAAAAGTTATGCAACCTTACAAGGTCACACAGTATCTAAGATAGCCTTTGAATTCAATTCTTCTTTTTTCTATGTCCACAGCTCAATTGTGCCAAATTGTCAATTTAAAAGAATAATTATTTCTTTATATTATGCTAACCAATTTCCAAAATCATGGCTGTTACTGAAGTGCAATGGCAATGAGTTTTTTGAAAATCAAATCAAATATATTCCCCCAAAATTAGGGGTCAGAGGTTGAAGAAGGGTTAAGGCATGACCTACCCCCATTTTCCCGTTTATGCATGTGTTAAAGCTTTGTGGGAAATTCAGATTTTTACTAAAGTCCTAAAAATCAATAAATGAGGATGACTTTTTTTACCCAGAAGTCAGGAACCTGTCTTTAGCTTGAAAGCTTCCAAGGCTTTTAACCTTGGGGTCCTGATGCAAGGCTTAGCTATTTGCTTCTACCAGCGCCTAAAAAGAAAGAATTCATTGAATAATGGAATGTAATTAAGGAGGTCTGCTCCTAACAGCTTATTGACAGTAATACAGAAAGAAGGTATTTGAATATGTGCCAAGGAGAGTTTGTACCAGAAAATATAATAAAGGAGAAAATAAAAATTAAGTATTTTCATTTTTTCTTTACAACTAGGGCAATATTCAAATGTTACAAATTAAGAATCCTTTTAAAATAAAATTTTATTAAAGTTTAAAAACATTTCATATAAATGTATGAATATATATTCCCCTAGATACATAGAAAAACTATAGGAACCTATATTACAGTGTTTTTTTCCCTTTTATACTCATTTTCCTTCAAGTATTCAATTAATACATTTTTTCCCTTCATGAAAAATAACATTACTCCAGATCCACTGACCAGTCATTCATTCTTTCTCTGGATCCTTGCGGTCAGATTTCAACCTTTCTTTTCTCTTCCAGCTATTTCTTTCCATTTTGCCCCTTGGATTTTCCAGATGGCATGTCTAGCACTTCTTTGAGTATTTTGAGCGGACCCTCACTTACAACATTGCTTTTCAGTGCACTGTATTCTATAACAGTTAAAAATAGTTTTAAAAACTGAGCGGAAGTCACGGTTTGGGCCAAAGCCAAGTTTAATTCAAGTCTTGAAACTCCTGGAATCTCAGCTATTGCTATAGATTTCCCCTTTTATGTTTTTTCCTAAAGTTGTCTCCATGAAAGGATCACCCTGGAAAGTAAATTTTCTGTTCATGAATATAGCTATTAGTTTAACAAATACAAGTCCTTCCCATAGTCTTTTTATATGCCCCAAACTCCAAAGGTTAAGTCTTTCAAGGAAAGTGGTAATTTTTGGCTTGAACTCAAAGAGCTGAAATTCAACCAGGGGCTTATGTCTCCCTGATAAATAATGCAAATTCTAGTGAATATATCTTCCATCCAATCATTATAATGATTTTTCTCAAGCTTCCTATTTCCTCTGGGATTGAATGCAAAGGTCTCTGTTTGGCATTCAAAATCCTTCATAACTTCGACCCCTTGTATGTTTTCAGTTCTACTATACCTCAATCCCCAACATCAATTCCTTAATCCAGTGACATTGACCTCCCACCTTTTTCATATAACAAACATTCCAGTTCTAGACTCCATGCATTTCCTCTGACTGTCCTCCATGTCTAGAAGGCTATTCATATCACCCCCAATTCCTGTTAATTTTAGTGGCTTCCTTCCTTCGATTATTCCCCTTTCATTCTACACAAATACATACATACATACATAAACACATGTATGTACATATATATGTATATAAACAGTTCTTATAAATTTGTATGCTTCTCCCCCCACCTTAAATTGTAACCTTCTTGAGAGCAGGGATTATGTTTTGCCTCTTTTTTGTATTCCCAGAACTTAATACCATGTTTTGGCATCATTTTGTTCTCCAGGACCATGAGTTTTTTTTTTTCCCTCAAGGACCCAAATCTTCCTTCCTTCCTTCCTTCCTTCCTTCCTTCCTTCCTTCCTTCCTTCCTCCCTCCCTTCCTTCCTTCTTTCCTTCTTTCCTTCCTTCATCATCATAATTTATTAAATACTTACAAATTGTATTATGTTCCTCAGTTAAAAGTTGGAATTTTTTTTTATAAAGACAAAAAAAAATGTTTCTCCCCACAAAGACTTTACATTCTAGAGTAGAGGACATGATGTCAACTCAGGTAAATCAATGCAAAGATTGAGCATTGTAAATACTAAAAAGCTGGTAGGGATCTAGAAGTATCTAGCAAAATCAAGAAAGGGTTTTTGTTGACAGTAGCTTTTCAGGAGAACCTTGCAGAAAGAAAGATATTCTAAAAGCCTGAGGTCAAGCATGAATTATGCTGAAGTCAGTTTCAACTAATTCAGGAGAGGAGATTGTTAAATTTTCTGTGTGAACATTTAGCCCAATAAATCATGGTTTGATTTATTTTATTATTGTTTGTCTGGACCTAAAAAAAAGTGATGGAAATATATTAATAATACATATTATACTTTAAAGTATATATACATATATATATATATATGTAACATAAACCTATACATATGTCTCTGTGTATATATATATACACACATTTACATATATACATACATACATATGCATCTATCTATCTATCTATCTATCTATATACAGATCCATATATTCATCCATTTATTTTTTCACTCCCATCCCCCTCCAGAGTCAGTTGTTGAATATTAAGAGAGGGCATGAGGTTCTCCCCAATATACTTTTGCTCTCTATGTCTCCCTGTAACTTGTTTAGTTTCTCCTGTATGACTTGGTACATGCAGGTTTAATATTGATATTGCTTCATTGCCTATGTTAACTTTTAAGAAGGTATTGTTTCCTTCCTTATCCCTTTTAATGAGATTTATTTTTGCATTTTGCTTTGTCTGAGATCAGGAGTGGTATCCCTGATTTTTTTTTTTACTTTTGCTGAAATATAATATATTTTGCTCTAGCCTTTTACCTTTACCCTGTATGACTCTCTCTGCTTGAAATGTGTTTCTTGTAAGCAACATATTGTAGAATTTTTAATTAATTCTGCTTCCATTTTATTGAGAGAGTTCATCCCATTCACATTTACAGTCAGGAGTATTAATTCTGTATTTCTCTCCATGCTGTCTTTCCCCATTTATACTTTTCTATTTCTTTGACTCATCCCTTTTCACTAGTTTTGCTCCCTTTAACCATTAACTTTTCTTTTTAATTTTAACTTTACTTTGACTTTTTGCTTTCACTTTTTAAATTATTTCTTTCATCCCCTTTCTTTCCCTTCTCCCCCCCCATGTGGTAAAATAGATTTTTTTAACCCAAATGGGAATATATTTTATTCCTTTTTTGGGCCAAATCTTTTGAGAGCAGATTTACTCAATGTTCAGACTCTCCCTTCTTTCCCTCTACTTTAACAGGTCTTTGTGCCTTTTCATGTGTTTTTTTAATACTCCAATGCCTTTTCTCCTAGTATTAATCCTCTTTTTTCATGTCTTTATTGTTTTAATATTGTCTTATATCAACAATTCCTATTTCAAAATGTACTCCTTTTATCTATCTGGATAGAAGAACCTTTCTTAAGAATTGATTTACTGATAGCTTGGTCTGATAACAACATTGCCCCATAATCACTAAGTACATATTTTCAGGGGTCATAAATAACATCAAATTATAGTCAATATATACCACAATCTGTTTTCAAGAACCCTTCATAGACATAAAATCCGACATATACAATCCAAAGCATCATGCAAAACCAAATTATTTCATGAATCATTTATGATTCTCCTTCCACAAATATAATCCCACCAATTGTAGTCCAACTAAGCACATTCTTTTCTTCTTTTCCCATAACACTCCAACAATAGCACCAAACCCTCCTTAACTAAAATATCAGTCATGCTATCTGTCCCTATAATATTACAATTATAGCACTATAATCCTTTTTAAAACTAAATATGGAATAATGCAAGATCTCTTCATGATCTATTTCTATCCAACCCATTTAAGTACGCTTTCACCCTCTGTCCCTATTATATTAGTACCCTCCTTAACTAAGATATCTAATAAAGTAAGATCCCTTAGAATTTAATTATGTATAGGTCCTCTGAATACTCTCCCTCCTATCTCAATAGTATATATATATCCCTCATAATCATCACTTCATGTCTCATTTATACCCATATCCTCTAAATACAATACCTTCAAATATATTCAACCCTCATTAACTGAGGCATTGGCTGAAAGCTCAATACTTTTATGGTCATCCAATACCCATATCCTCTCTCCAAGTATGTTTCTTTTAACTATCCTAAGATATATATATATATTTTTTTTTTCTCAAGAGTTACAAGTGTTTTCTTCCCTTGTATGGATGTATGTAATATAATGTCCTTGACCAGTTTCTTTTTCTTCTTTTCAGTTACCTTTTTTATGAACCTTTTAAGCTTTGTATTTGTAGATCATTTTTACTTTTAAAAGAGTTGATTTCTTCAGTCATTTTTCATAATTCTCCTGCATGACTCTCATTTCTTTTTTGTTCTGATTCTCTTCTTCCTCTCTTCTTTGGTTTTTAAAATCCTTTCTGATCTCTTCCATGAGGTTCTGAATTTGAAACCAATTCATATGCTCCTTTGGTTAGTATTCTTTTTTGCTCCTTTTGATAGCTCAACTCTGCCCCTGGGATACAGGGAGAATATACCCAAGCTTTTTGTGCTGGGGCCAAAATGCAGTCCCTAGCTTTTTGCTTTGCCAAGGTAATGGCTATGCAGCTCAGACATTACCTCAGAATTTTGTTTCCTACTTTATGCCCAGACTTTTTCTATGCAGTAGTTTGTTCCCAACCCTGTCCTACCTGTTTCCTCAGTGTTCTCAGGTCTAGCTGAGCCAGAACCTGAATTGAGCTATGGTTAAGAGCCTCCAATCTGCGTTCCCATTTTCCTCATTAATACTAAACTATACTCCTTCCTTTGCCCCCCCCAAGGGATTTTTTTACTAAAGATCTTTCTTGATATCTTAAGTTGAGAATTTGTTTTACTCTTTTTCTTGGTGGGATCCATAACTTTAAGTTCTGTGTAGAGGTTTCATTTTAAAATCTGTAAGGTAAAGCTCCAGGAGCAGGCTGGATTCATATGACCACCTCAGCTCCACCCCACAAGTCAGTCAGTAGCTCTCAAGAATAATTTTTTGTTATGTTTTGAGTTTTACATTTTTCTCCCTCCTTCCCCCTCTCTCCCCTTTCTCCCTGACAGAAAGCAATCTCATAAGCAATCTAATAAAGACTATGTATATATATATATACATATATATATATATGTATATATATATATATATATATATATAACCATGAAAGAAGAATCAAATTGAAATGGGAAAAATGAGAAAGAAAAGAAAATAAGAAAATAACACTACTTTTAAAAATCGAAGACAGTAAGTTTTAGTCTGCATTTAAACTCCACATTTTGTTTTCTAGATATGGATGGTATTTTTCATCACAAGTCTTCTAGAGTCGTCTTTCGTTATTATACTTCTGAAATGAACAAGTCCATCACAAATGATCCCACCTAATGTGTTTTGTTGGGAATTTTTTTTAGGTTTTTGCAAGGCAAACGGGCTTAAGTGACTTGCCCAAGGCCACACAGCTAGGTAATTATTAAGTGTCTGAGACCAGATTTGAACCCAGGTACTCCTGACTCCAGGGCTGGTGCTTTATCCACTATGCCACCTAGCTGCCTCTCTAATGTGTTGTTATTATATATAATATTCATCTGGTTCTGCTCACTTCATCAACATCAGTTCATGCAAGTCTTTCCTGGTTATTCTGAAGTCCTATCCCTTATGATTTCTTAGAGAATCATAATTTGTTCAGCCATTTCCCAATTGATGGGCATTCCCTCAATTGCCAATTCTTTGCCACAACAAAATAGTTGCTATATATATTTGCATATGTGGGCATTTACCTTTTTTCGTGATCTCTTTGGGATAAAGAACTAGTAATGGTATTGCTGGATCAAAGGGTATGAACAGTTTCATTTTTCTTTAGATATAACTGCAAATTGCTCTTCAGAAAGGTTGGATCGGTTCCCAGCTACACCAACAGTACTTTAGTGTCTGAGTTTTTCCAATATCCTCCAACACTGATCATTTTTCTTTTAGTCATAATGGCCAATCTGATAGGTTTGAGATTGTTTGTTTTAATTTGTATTTCTTTATTCAATAATTATTTAGAATATTTTATATTACTATAGATAGTTTAATTTTTTCATCTGAGAATTGCCTGTTCATTTCCTTTGACCAGTGATCAATTAAGGAATGACTTGTATTCTTATAAATCTGACTCAGTTCTCTAAATTAGTTGTCTTAGTTCTCTGCACTGCTGAGAGAATTACTCCCCCTTTTGATTGTCTTAATTTTTTTTAAATCATTCCATCAAAATCAACTTATGTCCACATCTTCAACCTAGGTATACTCCCTCTAATAGTTACAGTTCTCAAGAGTTATGAGAATCTTCCTCTGAGGTAGCTATGGGGTCAGTTTAATGTTATTAAATAGCAGTCTTTCTCTTTTCATGTATCTCTCAAGTCTCCTGTTTAAAGATCAGATTTTCTTTTTGACTCTGATCTTTTCATCAGGAAAGTTTGGAAGTCACCTATTCTTTTAACTGCTTATCTTTTCCCCTGAAAAGGTATGTTTAATGTTGCTGGGTAGTTGATTATTGTTTATAATCCAAACTCTCTTTCTATCCAGAATATCATATTCCAGGCTCTTTGAATCTATAATGTTGATATAGATTCTGTATAATCCTGACTGTGACTCTTAAGTATTTGAATTGCTTCTTTTTGACCTCTTGTAGGATTATCTCTTTGATTTGATAATTCTGGAATTTGGCCAATATTTCTTGGCATTTTCATGTTAGGATCCCTTTCAGGAGGTGATCAGTGGACTTTTTCAATGAATTTTTTTCCTCTCTGATTCCAGAATATCCAAGCAGTTCTCCTTGACAATTTCTAGGAAAAAAAAGCTATCTAGACTCTTTTTGGTCCAATAATTCTTAAATTATCTCTTCTGGATCTATTTTCCAGATCAGGTGTTTTAGCAATGAGGTATTTTACATTTTCTTCTTTTTTTCCTTTTAAAAAAATTATTTAAGAGATTCTTGGTATCTCATGAAGTCATTACCTCCCACTAGTTTCAGTCTATTTTTTTGTAACACTTTTTAGAATTTGACCCCATATTTCAGTTATTATCAACTGATCCACAAAGGTAGAACTTAGGTGATCCTTTATTTGCCTTTTGAAGCTACAAACAGAAAGCTTAACAGAATTAGGCTTTTCTTTTTTCTTTTTGCTTTTTGCAAGGCCATAGGGTTAAGTGACCTGCCCAAAATCACATAGCTAGGAAATCATTAAGTGTCTGAGGTCAAATTTGAACTCAGGTGCTCCCGACTCCAGGGCCAGTGCTCTATCCACTTGTACATGCCTTTCTGATTGCCTCAACCTGGTTCTCTATTAGTACCCTCTTGTCCATGGTACATTACAATAATATTTGCAGCAAAGGGAGACTGAAACAGAGATGAAGATTTAAGGGAAATTAAGACAGGCTAAGTTGTCAACCCAAACACTTCTAGAGAATGGTTATGCCAATATGGAATTTACTTGTAAGTAGTAGTTTATTCTTTTTCTTTCTTTTTTTTAATTTATTTTTTATTCTCATTTTGTACAAATGTTTTTCTTTACATTAATAAAATATACTTGTTTACAAATAAACAAAATACCCCTCCCCCATGAATATAGATAGACTTGCTTGGGCAAAAAAGTAAAGGGGGGGAAATTAAAATTAAAAAAAATAATAGTAATAATTGTAGGTATGGCCAGGTGGTGCAATGGACGAAGCACCAGCCCTGGAGCCACGAGCACCCGAGTCCACCCGAGTATATTGTATTCCAAGCCCTATGAGCCTCGTAAACCCAATAATCACCCAGCCATGTGACATGCAAGCTACCCGATCCCCACTGCCCTGCAAAAACCAAAAAGAAGAAAAAAAGACCCCAAATAAGATAAAATAGTAATAATAGTAGGGGTGGCTGGGTGGCAGACACAGCATTGGCCCTTGAGCCAGGAGCACCCGGGTCGAATCCGGCCCCAGACACCCAATGATCACCCTGCTATGTGGCCCCAGGCAGGCCACCCAGCCCCACTTTCCCTGCACCCTCCCCCAAATAATAATAACAAAAAATGTGTTTCAGTCTTTGTTCCAACACCATCAACTCTGTCGTGAGTGGATCACATTCTTTATGATAAGGCCATCACAAAAGTTACTTCCATATTTTTCCAACATTGCCATTGCTGATCGCAACTCCCTCCTTTCTTATTTCTCCACTACCATGTACTATATTTTCTCTCTCCTTTCACTCTGACTCTGCTGTAGGTTCCCTGAGTGGCGCAGCGACAGATTCCTGGTCCTGGGGCCAAGAAGCCCTGAGCCCCCATACCACCCCTGAGGCCCAGTATCCACCTGGCCCTATGGTCCTGGGCAGGCCATCCAATCACAGCCACTTGCAAGAAGTAAAAAAAGAAAATGTGTTATATCTGACCATGGTCCCCCCATGGTCCATCCTCTCCAACTTTATTCACATCCCCACCCCTTCCCCCTGCTCCCCCCTCCTTCTTACTCCAGTTGTCTATACCCCATTGAGTATATTTGCTATTTCCTCTCCTAGCCATCTCTGATGAGAGCAAAGGTTCCCTCATTGCCCCTTGCCTCCCCCCTTCCATATCATTGCAATAGCTCATTGTCATAAAAAAAACTTATTATGTGAAATAGCTTGGACTATTCCCCCTCTCCTTTTTCTTTCTCCCATTCCAATTCCCTTTTTTTCTTATTGACTCCATTTTTACACCATATTTTATCTTCGAATTCAGCTTTCTCCTGTGCTTCAACTATAAAAGCTCCCTCTACCTGCTCTATTAACTGAGATGGTTCATATGAATATTATCAGTATCATTTTTCTATACATGCAGTTCATCCTCATTAAGTCCCTCATATTTCCCCCCTCTCCTCCAATCTCCATGCTTCACCTGAGTCCTGTATCTGAAGATCAAACCTTCTGTTCAGCTCTGGCCATTCCAAAAGGAACCTTTGAAATTCCCATGGTTCATTGAAAGTCCATCTTTTTCCCTGGAAGAGGACATTCAGCCTTGCTGGGTAGTTCATTCTTGGCTGCATTCTAAGCTCTTTTGCCTTCTGGTATATTGTATTCCAAGCCTTATGAGCTTCCAATGTAGCTGCTGCTAAGTCCTGTGTGATCCTGACTGCAGCTCCAAGATATTTGAACTGTGTCCTTCTGGCTGCTTGTAATATTTTCTCTTTGACTTGGGAGTTCTGGAACTTGGCTATAATATTCCTGGGGGTTGGTTTTTTTGGGATCTCTTTCTCTGGGGGATCGGTGGATTCTCTCCATTTTTATTTTGCCCTCTGCTTCTAGAATATCAGGGCAATTTTCCTGTAGTAGTTCTTTGAAAATGATGTCAAGGCTCTTTTCCTGATCATGACTTTCAGTTATTCCAATAATTTTCAAATTATCTTTCCTAAGTCTGTTTTCCATATCAGTTTTTTTTTCAATGAGATATTTCACATTTTCTTCTAATTTTTCATTTTTTTGGTTTTGAAGTATTGATTCCTGATTTCTGGTAAATTCATCAATCTCCCTGAATTCTATTCTTTGTCTGAAGGATTTATTCTCCTCAGAGATTTTTCTTATTTCTTTTTCCATCTGCCCAATTTTGCTTTTTAAAGCATTCTTCTCCTCAATAACTTTTTGAACTGTTTTATCCATTTGACCTAAGCTGTTTTTTAGCATGCTATTTTCTTCAGTATTTTTTGGATTTCCTTGACTAAGCTGCTGACTTCATTTTCATGTTTTCCCTGCATCTCTCCTTTCTTTTCCCAGTTTTTCTTCTAACTCCCTCATTTGATTTTCAAAGTCTTTTTTGAGCTCTATCATAGCCTGAGCCCAATTTCTGTTTTTCTTGGAGTCTTTAGATGCAGGAGCTTGTGCTTCCTCATCTTCAGACTGAGTATTTTGATCCTTCTTGGGCTCATTTGCAAAATATTTCTCAATGGTCTTCCTCTTGTTTCTTTGTTCATTTTCCCAGCCTAAACCTATTTTTTTGGGGTGCTTCCTGAGCTTTTGGGACACTCCCACAAGGGTCTCAGTGTGTGAGGTTCAGTCCTCCCTCCTGGTCTGTGAATGACCATATGCGCCCCCCTCTGCCACGGGGCTGAGGTGGGGGGGGGGGCCCTGCTGTTCTGTGGGGGAGGGGGATAGACTGGGATCAGGATCTGAATGTGGTCAGAGCTCCAGAGTCCTGTTCCAGGGGCAGAGGACAGAGCTCTGCAGTCTCTCTCTTCACTCCCCTCCCTCAGCTCAATGGGCTTATGCCCTGGGGGCTCCTGCTTACAGGCTCCACCTGCTTCTGTTTCTGGGTCTGGGCTGAGGAAAGACCAGGCTGCTGGCTGTTTGCCCTGAGGGCTGGGCTCCATGTGCTTGCTCCGGCAGAGGTCCCCCACTGTTCCCCCACTTTGTTCCGGTGCTCCCCGGGGTGCAGCTCAGGCGACTCCCCTGCTGTTGTGAGCTGAGGCTCCCAGCGCCCTGGGGCTGCCTCCTGGAGGCTGAAGTTCTTTGGCTCTGGTGGGCCACCCCTCTGGCTGGCCGCCTCTCCCACCTGGGGAGCAGAGCCTTTCTGCTCTTTTCCAGGTTACCTTGAGTAGGAGAACTGCCTCACTGGGTCCCTTTGTGGGTTCTGTCTCTCAAAAGTTTAGTTAGAGTCCTTAGTTTATGAGTTTTTATCAGAGAGCTCCTAAGACTGGATCCCTTCATGTTGCCACCTTGGCTCCGCCCCAGTAGTTTATTCTTCTCAGTCTATTTTTCAACAAGGTATTTCCTTTAGTTAGTTTTTGCATTTCCTCTTCCATTTTGTCAATTCTATTTTTTAAAGAAGCTGTATTTTTATTTGTTCAATTTTATTTTTCTGTTTGTTTGTTTGTTTTTAGATTTTTGAAAGGTAGTGGGGTTAAGCGGCTTGCCCAAGACCACACAGCTAGGTAATTATTGTCTGAGGCCAGATTTGAACTCAGGTACTCCTGACTCCAGGACCAGTGTTCTATCCACTGCGCCACCTATCTACCCTCAATTTTATTTTTTTAAATAATGTTTTCTTCTCTCATTTTTTTTTTGATGCAATATGCTAACTTTCCTTGCATTTCTTTTCCCAATTTTCCATTCGATTTTTAAAATCCTTTCAAGGTCACCTAAGTAGTCTTTCTGAACTTGAGATTAGTTCACATTCTTCTCTAAAACTTCACCTGTAGCACTCCACCTTTCCCTCCTTTTCTGAGATAGTGTTTTGTCCATCCATATCTCTAATATAACTTCCAATAGACTCAGCTTTTCTCAGATCTTTGGGATTTGTTATTTATCCAAAGGTTCATGTGTTGGGGCAGAGGCCTGCTCACAGATCTTCAATGTTGAGCACCCTAGAGAGTTGCTTACTCATCTGGGATGGTTGATGGTAGGTACTTCAGAGTTTTACTCAATGGACTAACTCATAAGGAGTTTCAGAGACTCTTCAGTGCCAAGAAAGTCAGCCACACTCCCTTAGCTGTTGGAATATGTGGGAATACCTGGGGTTGTCTCTGGGTTGTTTGTGCTGTCAAACACCACACCCCCCCTGCTGGGAATGCAAGATACTCACCATCAGGGCTCCATTGTTCCATTAATTAAATAGGGTTCTGAGCACTCATGCTGGAGCTTTCCCAGACACTGGAGTTCTCCCAGCCCACCCACCATGCAACCTAAACTGCAAAAACCTACTCCCATAGCCAAGGATCTCAGGTTGGGCCCTGTCTCACCCTGCCTCTGGTGACTTGGGTCTGTTTTCTGTCCTAGGCACACCTACACTCCACCTATTACAGACCTTGCTGGAAGATGCTCCACTCTGTTCTTTTGTGGGTTCTCTCACTCCAAAATCTGTTAAGAGGCTTGATTAAGGTTATTTCTGAGGGAAACCCAGGAGAGCTTAGCAAAGTTTCTGACTTCTCCCCACCATCTTGGCAGGAAGTCTAGTCATATTTTAAAAGCAAGAAAGAATTCCTAAAAATAAGAAAATTGTACTTCATTTTGATTTCAAAATTTGTTAGTTCTCTCTCTGGAGACAGATAACATAATATTATCATTATTATTATTATTATTATTACTGAATCTTTGGAATTATCTTGGATTGTTGTATTGATTGGAGAAATCAAATCTTTCACAGTTGATCATCATTACAATATTGTTGTTACTATGCACAATAATCTACCGCTTCTTCTCACTTCACTTTGAATTAGTTCACACAGTCATTGCCATGCCTTTCTGAAATCTTCCCCATCAAAGTTTCTTTTAGCACAACAATACTCCATTGCAATCATAGGCCATAACTTGTTTAGCTCTTCCACAATTCAGTATCCCCTCAAATTCCTATTTTTCCCACCAAAAATTGAATTGCTACAAATATTTTTGTACAAATTAGGTTCTTTTTTTCCCCTTTTCTTTGTTCTCTTCAGATGATGTTTAGAAGTTGTCTTTTTAGCTCAAAGGGTATGAACAGTTTTATAGCTTTGGGGGCAGATTTTTTTATTGGTCTCCAGAATGGTTGAACCAGTTCCATAATTTACAAGTTGTTCATTAGTAGAACTATTTTTCCCTCATCATTATCCATTTATGATAGATGTGATGTGGCATCTTAGAGTAATTTTAATTTGCATTTATCTAGTTAATACTATATTATCTAGTTAATAATGATTAGATTATTTTTATATGACTATAGCTAGCTTTGATTTCTTCTCTGGAAAACTATTATATCATTTGGCCATTTATCAATTGATGAATGGTTCTATAAATTTGAATTAGCTCTATAATCAGTGTATATTTGAGAATTCTTTATCAAAGAAACTTACTATAATTTTTTATTTTACTTCATTGTCTTGGCATAATGTAATTTCCCTGATTTTTTCTTTTAATTTTGTCTCTTTTTTTGATTTTGCTTTGAAATCATTATTGATACTCTAGCATCTTTTTACTTTAGCTGAAGTATATTGACTTCTCTAATGCCTTATTTTAACTCTGTATGTTTCTGTTTCAGTTTCTTCTAAACAAGATATTACTGAAGTCTGTTTTCTAATTCATTATGCTCTCTGCTTCTGCTTTTGAAGTCATTAAATCAAAGACTTTGGTCAACACTCCTCTTGTACACAATAATGGCAAAATCACTCTAAAACAGTCCATATTCCAGCTCAGTTTAAAATACATTGTATTTAGAGTCACATGTTCTGAAGCTAACATCTGCACACTCTACTTATTACCACTGTGTCTCCAGTTTTATCCTTAGTAACTTGCAACCTCTCAAAGCAGTACTAATTTTTGGTGCACCTTTTGGTATACCTCTCCCTGTCTTCCCAGGGACCTGTGGAATCAAACCTTAAGAACTGGAAGATACTTCAGAGTTTATCTTCAGGTCAAGAGAAATGGTGTGTTATTTGTCCTAGGTCACCCAGTTAGTTGAAATTGTGACAAATCAAGACTTTTGTGCCCCATTCTTGCTACCAGCTGATTGTGAGTTTATGATTTCATCACTTTGCAACACCCAGATCCCACACTATCTTAGGCAAGTAAATACATTTAACGATCATTTTTTCATCTTTGAAATGAGAAATTACATAATAGACTATCTAAGATCATATGATATAGTAGGAAAAAATACTGAATCTAGATTCAAACCTGTGTTCACATTCCACCTGTGTTTTATCTGTGTGGCCTTTGACACTCATTATGGGTCTCAATTTACTTATCTGAAGAATAAGGAGGTTGGGTTAGATGGCCTCTAAAATACTTGGGCCTCAGATTCCATATCTGTAAAATGAAGTTGCATATGTAGATGACATTCAAAGTACCTTCTATTTCTCAAAATCTATGATTCTATAAATGTATAATTCAATTCAACAAATATTTTGTTACCTATTAATATTGCGTCAGACACAGGGGTCAATAAGATAGGGCCCTTCTAGAAATAAATAATATGAAAACACATGCAAGAGATAAAAAGACCTATATAATAGAGGGAGGTCAGCTATCCTCAAAGTGTTGAAAAATATTATTTCTATTTAAGAATTAAAAAGGGATGATCCTTGCTCTCAAGGATATTACAAAAGTGAAGTGAAAAAATATTTAAGCCTTTCCTGGGATCTGTGTCAAATCACTCTACTGGCAATATATATTTCATCAATTTCTAATGCCATCTTTGGTTAGTTGTTTTTGTAAACATGAAAATTACTACTTGTTTCATAATAAGATTTTTGCCACAATATAACTCATCTTTTTTTAAAAAAAAATTTTTCTTCACATGTGGAAAATTTATTTTGATTTCTTTTCTTTATTTCTTTGGGCATATTTTAATTAAATGTATAATACATGTATATTCTATAATCTCTTAAATTTGAGGTTATTCTTGAGATTAGGATCTATTTCCACAGATGGAATAAGCATATTTTAGAGAAAATAAATGCTTGTTATAAAAAAAGCAAATACCTGCTAACTGAAAAAACTCCTTTAAAAATCAATATCCTTCACAAAAGATTGCGCTACATTAAAGAGATACATTAAAGGAAAAGTAGGTGTATGAAAGTAACCCAGGTGAATATTTGATTTCTGTCACTTTTAATATTCATTTTCATCTGTCTTTCACATGCTAACAGTTTACCATCTGGGTAGCAATAGCTATTGTCCAACCAATGCCAGGGTTCACCAACAAACCGGAGAGCAACCTCAAATTCTTGGGATGAGAATCACTGTGGAAATTAGAAAGTGATATTGTCATAATAAACATTTTTGTATTAATAAGTTTTAAAATGATAAGATATTTAAAGTAGCTTAATTTTACTCAAGGTCTTCCATTCTATTTGAGGAATCACTTGAAATCAATTTCTAATTTTCAAGGATTTAAATAGTCTTTAGTGCCATAAATTTATTTCATGATATTGCATTAGTTGGGGCATATGTTCTATTCTCAAAGTCAACTCTATATAAAAAAATGAAAACCTAAAGATTTCTAGATATGAAATTTTTGTTATTTTTGTTATTTTTTGTTATTTTTAAATAGTTCTGTACTGGTCCAAATGTGAATATCTGCCCAACTGAAGTCTGACTGGCCTATCTATAATTTGGCAGATGAGGTAAAAAAGATTTAAAAATTCAGTTATTTAAAATTAAATACTTTGAATTTATATAAAAAAGTTAATCAATTTTACTTTTTAAAATGAAAAGAGACAACAGTTCTTCATCAACTCCATCATTGCTAAAATAATATAACTTGATTATAGAAGAGAGTGTTCATCTAGATGTTATTAATATTCTAGAGTCTTTGATGCCATAAGGGCTCCATATACAGTCAGCCTTCCATAGGATATTTTTGCATGGATATAAACAATTCCCAAATGGAGAAGGAGAAGAAGTCTGGAAGTAGATTCACCTTCTGTATTTTAGAACTTAGAAATCACCTAGTCCCTTATTATTGTTGCTGCAAATATGGATTTCTATTTTTGGTATCTCTTGAAGCTAGTCCAGTGAAAAGGAAGTGATCTTATCTTCAAGGCTGATTCTATGTCACCAAACCCTAACAGTGACCATGGACATTTGGCAGAGTCAGACTTTTATGAAAGGCATTTGGACAGCTGTGGGATGGCCTGTGGGGTAGATTCTACCTTTTTCACATTTAGAGGAGGAGATGAGACATCTGCTGCCTTTGGATACTTTAAGTACTGCCATAGAATGAGAGGAAAATATCCAGTTGGCTTGTGAATGTTGACTGAGTCCAGGACTAAGGTCCCATTATTTGTCCACATGCTGAAGGGATATTGGAAATATAGTATATAACAAAAACAACAGATTAAGAGGATCTTGGCTCAAATTCTAGGTGCTAAATTTGCTGTGTAATCTCGGACAAATTCCTTTGTCTATGGGACTCAGTTTCTTCATTTAGAAAATGAGGAAGCTGTTTCTGTGACAATTTGAAGACTGTCAACTCTAAATCTTATTTATATCTAAATCCTATTTGCCTGGCTCTTATTCTTTTTTTTTTTTGTCTTTTAGGTTTTTGCAATGCAAATGGGGTTAAGTGGCTTGCCCAAAGCCACACAGCTAGGTAATTATGAGGTGTCTGAGGCAGGATTTGAACTCAGGTACTCCTGACTCCAGGGCCAGTGCTCTATCCACTGCACCACCTAGCTGCCCCTTGACTCCTTATTCTTGAGGTTCTCTAATAGAATCATATAACCATAAGTTTAGAAAGTATTTCAGAGATCAACAAACTCAACTTCTACCTGCATAAGAATCAGATTTCTCTATTGCATATGTGAAAAGTAGGCATCAAACCTTTGTTTTAAGACTTCCAGTGAGAATTACATTTCATCCATAGCAGTCCCCTACAATTTTAGATTAAGACCTTAGTCTCAGGTCCAGTCAACAAGCATGCTATAAGCTCTAGGATCACTAAAATCAGAAAAAATGTCCCCTATCCTCAAGGATCTCACAATCTAACAGGAAGTTAACATGCAAACAAAATAGTAGTAATGATAAAATAATTGCTAAAAAGTGTTTGCTAATAAGAAATGGGGATGGATGGAGCTGACAAAGAGTAGGTTGGGGGATGCCCAAAAGAATCATGGCAGGGGGGGCGTCACAAGAAATTCCTGGAGACTCAGAGTCTTTCTTTTTCTTTTAGATAATTCAGCAGCTTATATACTGGGCCTGAGACACTAACTCGGTCTAGCTTTTCCCGTGATTCATGTATTTCTATTTGTGGGACTATGGAAGTAATGTATTGTTTTTGTTTTAAAGCCCTACTGGGTCATAGGCCACATCAGAAATATTGAAAATGAAAGACATGCAAGTCCTCAAAGTGACCCAAGAGATAATGATAATGTTATTATTTAGATTAGGGCACTGAGACCAAGAAATGTGGAGTGAGTTGTTTGAGAATCCAAGTTTTCTGTCTCCCAGCTCCAGGCTCCTCCTTCATCCTCACTGGATAATAGGGTTGGGAGGCTCCAAAGGACAATCAGTTCCCCTCATTCTTCCTGCTCACTATGCCCCCCCCTTGGTTACAGAAGTTGTACTTGGGAGGTACTAGGGGTACCCCAATGGCACAAGGTCTCAGAGGGTCCCTATTACAAGCAATGTCCCTGGAAACCATCCTGTAGAAAACAAGAATTTTTTCTGCTCCCTTCCCAGGGTTTCCTCTTGTTCCTTCTCTCTGATCTTTCCTTTTCTCACTTTTTTTTCTCCCTGGTCCCCCCCAAGTCTTCCTGCTGATACCCTCCAGGGCCACAGAGACGCTTCATGGAGAAGTTCAAGAACTAAGTGTTTTGATGCTTGATCTTGTGAGGCCATCCCACAAGTATGGATGGGGTCAGTTTCATGAGGGAATTTTACACAGAGGAAAAATCAGGAAAAGAAACTTGTAAAATCTTTGTGAAGAGCCACCGGGCAATACGCAAAACAAAGTCACAAAAAACAGTCATATTTCTTGACTCAACCATCATGCTTGTGGAAATATACTCTGAAAGTGTTTTGTTTTAAAAAGCTTTTTCTTTCTCACATCCAAGTGAGAAGGTGTGATGAGGGAGAGGGCCGACAGCCAAGCAACTGATGCTCTGAGGCAAGTAGTGTAACTGCCAGTTAGAAGAACTGAGTTCTAATACCGCCTCTGAGACTTACCACATGAGCTTTAACTTTAACTTTCTGGAGATGCAGTTTCTTCTTCTAGAAAATACAGACATTGCACTAGATAACCTTAGGGAACGTCCATCTCTAGACCTGTGATTGTGAGATCTCATCGTACAAGCATACAAAAAGTTAGAAGCAGGGCATAATGCAATGATGATGGAAACAAGTATAATACAGCAACCCTTCCACATCACAACTTACCCCATTTTTTTCGGCATTAAAAAAGCTAATGGGAACTTTGCAGTAGCTGCAGAAAAGACAAAGACCAGCAGATGACACAGAAAAAAGTGTGGCAAGCTGAAAAGGTCTAATTTCTCTTTCAAATGACAATTCTTCAAATTTTTAAAATAGTTATCATGTCTTCTCATCACTTTTTTTTTCAAGAAAAATATCCTGAGTTCCTTCAGTCAATATTTACATAGTCCTTGAGGCAACTTATCTCATATTTGGGTCCCCCCAAAATGCTACTAAATGTTTGAGGTATTCTTTGGTTAGCACCAGTAAAAATCATGATGAAACCCCTCACCAATGTTTTAATGATTACCTGCCAGCCAGAGGCTAGCAACATGTTTTTAAATGAATTACATTGCAAATAACAAGTCAAATGATTTTCAATATACATATTTTGAATACACTGTTTTATGAACTACCTTAATAACCAAGGATATAAACCCAACTAAAAAAGTAATAACAGTAACTATAGCTATCTATCTATCTATCTATCTATCTATCTATCTATATATATATATATACATATACATATGTATATATATATATAACTTATTATGTGTGAGGCATTATGCTAAGTGTTTTACAAATATCTCATTTGATCCCCACAATAACTATATGTGGTAACTAATGTTATTATACTTATTTTACTGTTAACTAATATTAAGTTACTTGTGTGGTAAATTGAAGCAGATAGCTAGTGAGTGACTGGGACAATATTTAAATCTATGTTATCCTGACTCCAGACCCAGAACTCTGTCTCAAAATTTATGACCTGTGACATACAAGGAGGAGCTACACCAGATCTCTGGGGTACTCTAAAAGAGACCTTAGTCTTAGGTACAGGCAACAAGCATGCTATAAGCTCTGGGTAAACTAAGATCAGAATAAAATGGCCCCCTATCTTCAAGGATCTCACAGTCTAACAGGAAGTTAACATGCGAACAAAAATAATGGTAATGATAAAATAATAATATAATCAAAACAGTGCTAGCTAATATTCTATAGTACTTTAAGATATTCAAAGCACTTTGCAAATATTTTATCATTTTAATCTCACAACTATCAGGGGGTGTGTATTATTATATATTTTATATAATTATTTATATTATTAATAATTATATAATATGCAGTATATTATATAATATATTATTACTAATTATATTATTTTTAATATATATATATATATATATATATATATATATATGGAAAATGGGGCAAAACAAGGAAACATGACTAGTGTCACAGTAATATGAAGCCTGATTTTAATTCAGATCTTCTTGATTTCAGGATTAGCTTTCTATCCACTGTCTCATCTTGCTGCGTATGTACAAATTGCATATCTATACATAATTATTGATTTTCATTATAAATCACAGGTAAACTCAGAAAAATGGCACTTGCAGTAAGGGAGTTCAGGAACAGTTTGTTATAGAGGGGGACATTTGTAAAGAATTGTGAAGAAAGCAAAGAAAAAGTGATAAACAGGAGAACATTCCAAGGCTTATAGACAAGGAATATACACAGGGATAGGAGATGTGATGTCTTACAAAAATAGCATGGAGGTCAGTGTCACTGGATTGTGGTGTGTGTAGAGGAGAGAGAGTTGAATGTAAGTTAGAATAAAAAGTAAGCTCAACTGGTTGTCAGTCTATAGTATGTAGATTCCGAGATGTTAAAAGAATGCGAATTTGAATTTAAGGTTAGAGGCTCAACATCAAATTGAAAATATTTGTTATTAAACTGATAAAAGTTCATGATAAAACAAAGAATTGAAAGGATCATAGAAAATAGACAATTTAATTATGTAAATTTAAAATGCTTGTTTAAACAATAAGCAATGCAGCAAAAATTGAAAGAGAATTTGTTAATTGAGCAAATCTTCCTGGAATTTGTCTTAAAAAAGATCTCATTTCTAAGATATGATAAGGTAGTAATTAAAATATATATATATATATTAATATTTCAGTTGCCAAATGACCAAAGAAAATGAACATGTACTTCTCAAAAGGAGACCAATGAAAGAATTTAATATTCAACAAAATGAGCAATTATGATTTCAAAAGACTAATGATGATCTTTTCTACCCACTCCCTGACAGAAAAGTGATAGACTCCAGGTGTTGAATGAAAAATATATTTTTGGACCTGGACAATATGAGAATATGCTTTGCTTTATCCAAGAATATTTGTAAGGATTTTCTTTTTCTTTTAGTTGGGTACAATGTAAAAGATGAAAAAATATTAATTTATTATAAAATATAAAGGATGACAAATCATCATTTGAAAATCATTTCCTAAGACCATGCAAGGTTTAGGTTATCTGAGTGTTACAACTTATCAATCATTCATAGAGTTATAGGATTTTAAATTTGAAAGAAACTTTTGTAGTTTATATTAGAGTATATTCTCAACCTATGCCCTTATGCTATCATCGCTATAACCTATCCAACAGAGTCATGAAGTCATCTTCTAAAAATCTCCAATGAGAGGAAGCCCACCACTTCCTCAAGAAGTCAATTCAACTTGTGAAAATATATAAATGTTAGAAAATTGTTTTCTTTTAAATTATAAACTGTACTCCTGTTTCTTCCCTCTGGAATCAAAGAAAATAAGTCTAATTCCTATTCCATATTTAACAGCTTCTCTTCTTATCCTAGATTCATTAATCTTGTCTCATATTTCATTTTCAAGTAATCCAAATTATTTATTTTAGCTTTTTACTTGATGCTATCATTTGGTTGGTTAGGAATACATTGCTTTTCCATAGTTGTTATTGGCATCACCTGTTGTATTCACTTAGATTGCATTGTGAAATGTGGTATGAGATGTTGGTCTAAGCCCAATTTCTGCCAAAATATTTGTTTTTACTCTATTAGTGAATGGCATCAGCTTTGAGGTTTTTGGGGGTGCACTTGATGAACAGTTAAAAAGAAACTTTTTTTTTCAATTTTCCCATTTTTTTTCTGTCTCTTTGATTTTTAAATATGCTTTTTGTAAGGAACAGATAAGGGATTTTTCTTATTTTTTTGTTTAATCCAGTTATATTTAAAGTATAAGAATTGTTTATATTTTCTTCCATCGTTCTCTAAAACTTATGTGAGAGGGCTTTAAGTTATGATTTTATTCCCTCTTCTGTTATGAATACACTATTATATTTCTTCAGTTACTATAATCTTTTTCAAATATAGTCCAATTCCCACTGGATCTTATCCCTACCCCATCTCAAATCTCATCACTCTTTTCATTTGTTAGCCTTTTCTCTTTAAGATTTTTTGTTTTGTTATATTTTTTAGTTCCTATCACCTATTTTAATCTGGTTATATATTTCTTCCCTTCCCCAAGTATTTTTCTTTCTCAGGTAGATTCCTCCTCTCAGACCTCTCTTTTAACTTGTCCTGTGCATTAGATTTATTTTTTAATTTCATTTTCTGATAAGCCTTATCAAAAAGAATTTTGCTGATCTCTACATTATCCATCTTCTTTTTCTGTTTACTCTGGACCCTCATTCTCTATTTCATGGCACCTATAATCATCTAGACTCTCACTTTTTTTCTGTAGTCTTCACACTATCAAAGTTTCAAAAGTATCCATACTAGATTCTCCCCTCTAGTTTATTTCTGTCACTTTTTTGGGGTATTATCTCTTAAATTCCCAATTTTCCATTGTGCTATACTCTTAGAACACACACACATACACACACACACACACACACACACACACAAACAAACACACATTTCTAGTAAATATTTTTCTACTCCACTGTTTCAGTGGTCCCCAAAAATCCCACTTTTCCCTCTCCTAGTCCAATATATTTTTCAAGGACCAAATCCCTCAGTCCCCTTATAATAAAAGCTCCTCATCATACTTTATCCAAAGAAACATTTATCAGTACAATTCCCTCCCACATTTAAAGTAAAGACTCCTTCCTTTTCAGTCTTCTCCTTTTCTCTTCATTCATACCCCCTATAGTCCCTTGAATTTCTGAAACCACAGAGGTCACCTTTCCTTCATTTCAAGCCCATGATTTTATCCTGGTACATCTCACACCATTCTTTATCTCCCACTTCCTTCTCTTTTTTTCACATACTTTCCCATGTTGTAATGTAGAGCACAAAGGAAGCATTCAATTGTTGGTAAGATTTTGCCAGATTGTATCCTGAACATCTTCTGCCTGCCTCTTCAGTTACCTCCACCAGATTTCCATATTCTCTGAGATCTTGAATTTTTTTTCATATTTTCCTGCATTACATCTTGTGGACATTTTCATTCATTTTAAAAGGTTTTGAGTTCCAAATTTTTCTACCTCCCTCCTTTTTTTTCAAAATAGTAGACAGTTTGATATAATATATATGTGTGTATATATATATATATATATATATATATATATATATATATATATATATATATATATATTATACCAATTTCCATGTAAGTCTCAGTTGTGGAAAATGAAACAGATCAAAAGAAAAAAAAATACCATGAGAAAGAATAAAGTAATTGAAAAAATATATTTTGATCTGCTTTCAGAGACTATTAGTTTTTTATCTGGATATGGATAGCTTTTTTTTTTCATAAGTCCTTTGTTACTTGCCTTGGATCATCGTGTTGCTGAGAAAAGTTGTCATTCACTATTGATCATCATACAATGTTACTGGTACTGTGTACAGTGTTTTCTTGGTTCTGCTCAATTCACTGCATCAGTTCGTCTTGCCAGTTTTTTTTCTGAAATCTGCCTATTAATTTCTTACTGCATAATAATGTTCCATTATATTCATATACCACAGCTTGTTTAGGCACTCCCCAATTGATAGATATCCCTTCAACTCCCAATATTTTGCCACTGCAAAAGTGCCACTATAATTGTTCACACACATATAGATCCATTTCCCTTTTTTATATTTTCTTTGGGAAACACACTTAGTAAAGTTATTGTTGTTTCAAAGAGTATGCACAATATGGCTGTTTTGGACGCATATTTCCAAATTGCTCTCCAGAAAGGTTAGGTCAATTTACAACAAAACACACAGTTTATTAGTGTTCCAATTTTCTTGCATCTTTCCCTACATTTATCATTTTCCATTTAAGTCAGATCAGTCAGTTTGATAGATGTGAAGTGGTTTCTCAGAGTTGTTTTAATTTGCATTTCTCTAATCAAAAGTGATCTGACTTTTTTTCTGATTCTTCTTTCACAACAGCATCTATACAGAAATGTTTAACATGAATGTTTATGTATGACATATTATATTGCTTACTGTCTTGGGGAGGAGGGGAGCAAAGGGAGGGAGGAAGGGAAAAACTTGAAATTCAGAACTATTAATGATATTCTTTTAAATTTAATCTTTTGAACATTAAATAGATTAATAAAAAACTTTGAAATGATTTGGAGCATTTCCTCATATACCTGCAATTGACTTTGATTTCTTCATCTGAAAATGGCCTATTTCCATTTTTTTTCATTTGGGGGGTAAATAATATTCTTATAACTTTGTCTCAATTCTCTTTATATCTGAAAGATGAGACTTTTATCAGAGACACTTCCTGAAAAGATTGTTTCCCAGCTTTCTGCTCTCCTTCTAATCTGGAAAACATTGATTTTATTTGTATAAATATAATCAAAATTATATGTTTTATATTTCATCATGCTCACTGAATTATTTGGTCATGAATTCTTCCCCTCCCCATGTATCTCCCCATATATTCTTTGCTCTTCTAATTTGCTTATGATGTCAACCTTTATATCCAAATCATACACCATTTTGACTTACATTGGTTAATGATGTGAGATATTGGACTACACATAGTTTGTGTCTTATTGTTTTACTCTTTTCCAAGCAATTTTGGTCAAATAGTGAATTTTTATCCCAAAAGCTGTGTTCTTTGGGTTTAGCAAACACTAAGTACTATGGTCAGTACTAAGCATTTTTGGTGATTTCCACTTTACACTATAGTTTGAAATTTTGTATTGTTAAACCACCCTCTGTTGTTTTTGTTTTTTTTTCATTAAGTTCTGTGATATTCTTGGCCTTTTTTGGTCACCAAGATTAATTTTGTTGTTATTTTTTTCTAGCTCTACCAAATAATTTTTGTAGTTTGATTGTCATGATACTGAATAAGTAAATTAATGGGAAGAATGGTCATTTTCATTATACTGGCTCAGCTGACCTCTGAAAAATTGATTTTTTGACCAGTTGTTTAGGTTTGACTTTCCTGGTGTAAAAATGTTTTATGATTGTGTTCATACAGTTCCTGAGTTTACCATGGCAGGTAGACTCCCAAATATTTTGTATTATTGACAATTATTTTAAATGGAATTTCTCTTTCTATTTCTTAATTTTTTCTTAATTATTTCTTAATTTCTATTTCTTACAATGTTGTTCGTATAAAGAAATGCTGATGATTTAATGGAGCTTTATTGTATGTCTTGCAATTTTGCTAAAGTTGTCAATTATTTCAAATAATATTATTAATTCTCTAGGGTTTTCTAAGTCACCTGCAAAGAGTGAGAGTTCTGTTTCCTCTATGCCTATTCTAACTACTTCAGTTTCTTTTTCTACTCTTTTCTATAGCTAATATTTTTAGTACTATGTTGAATAATAATGGTGCTAATGGGCATCCTTGCTTCACAGCTGGTATTGGGAAAGCTTCTTTCTGATAATGCTTGCTGATGGTTTAAGATAGATTCCATCTTTTTAAGAAATGTGTTTTTCCCATATCTTTTTGTGTTTTTAATAGGAATGAGGGATGTATTTTGTCCAAAGTTTTGTTCAGCCTCTATTGAGATAATCATATGATATTTGTTGGTTTTGCTAATTTTATGGCTAATTATGTTGATGATTTTCCTAACAATGAACTAAGCCTGCATTCTAAGTATAAATTCCACCACATCATATTTTATAATCCTTGTGATATATTTCTGTTACTGTCTTGCTAGAATTTTGTCAAAAAATTTTGCATCAATAATTGTTAGAGAAATTGGTCAGATAATTGCTTTAATTTCTTCTTCATTGATACTGATTTTACCCTTTTCATTTTTGATGTTGGATATTTGATCCTTCTTTTTCATCAAATTAATCAATTACATATTAAATTTAAAGCTTTTTCATAGAAACAGATCTCAGATTTATTTATTAGCTAAATAGTTTTTTTAACCTTCTGCCTTATTTATCTTATCTTTGATTTTTGGAATGTGCAATTTGGTGTTCAACTGGGAATTTTAAAATTGTTCTTATCTGAGTTGTTTTAATTGGATACCCAATTGCTTGATTTTTTCTTTTTTTTAAATTTTGTTGATGTAAGAATTTAGAGAAGTAAATTTTACCCTATGTACTGCTTTTGCTGAATAGCATAATTTTTTATGTTGTCTCACACTTGTCATTTTGTTTAATGAAATGGTTGATTCTTCGTATGATTTGTTCTTTGATCCACTTATTCTTTAAGATGATTTGTTTCCATTTAATTTTAATCATCTTTCCACTGTCTTTTGTCGAATGTAATTCTCATTGTATTATGAACTGAAATGTATACATTTAATATTTATTTTTTTGCATTTGATTTTGATGTTTTTCTGGTCTGTTACATGCTCATTTTTGTGTAAGTGCCATATGCTGCTGAGAAAAAAGTATATTCTTTTCTGTTTCCATTCAGGTTTCTCCAAAGATAGGTCATAAATAGCATTTCTAATTTTCTATTTATCTTTTAAACTACTTTATTGTTTATTTTTGGTTGGATTTATTGAACTCTGAGAGGGAATCATGGAGTTTCTCTAGTTGGATAGTTTTCTGTCTTTTTCTTCCAATAGATTACTTAACTTCTCCTTTAAGAATTTGGATGCAATACTGTTTGGTGTGTATATGGTTAGTATTGATATTGCTTCATTGTCTATACTCCCACTTAATAAGATGTAGCTTCTTTATCATTTTTAGTTAGTTCTGTTTTTGCTTTTACTTTGTCTGAGATCAGGAATGCTACTTCTATTTTATTTAACTTCAGCTAAAGCATAATAGATTGTCCTCCACCCCCTTATCTTTACTCTGTATGTGACTCTTTCTATCTCTCAAGATTATTTCATATAAAAATATAATATAGGATTCTGGTTTCGATTCTTTTTTGCTTAGCTCTTACATTCTATGGGAGAGTTCATTCCATTCACATTCATAGTAATGATTATTCCCTGGGTATTTATGTCCTATCTTCTATTCTTCCTCCTATTTGTCCTCTTTCTTTTTACTCTTTCCCTCCTCCAGTGTTTTACTTTTGTCTACCACTTTACATGATCTGCCCTCTCTTCTGTCAGTTCTCAACTTCTCCTCCTTTATTGAAATACCTCCCCTCTTACTTCCCTATCAGATAAGATTTTTATATTCATCATATATATGCATATATATATATATATATATATATATATATATATATGAATTCCCTTTGAGCCAGTACCAATGAGAGTATAAGATTCAAATTATGCTCATCACCGACACTCCCATCTTCCCCTTCATTATACTAGGCATTTTGTACCCTTTCACATTAAATGCTTTAAGCCTATTCCATTTCTCCTTTCCTTTATGCACACATTATCATTTTTGGTCATTTATTTGTTTTCACCTTACACTCATACCCTCTTCCTATTTATTCATTTTAGCTGTTTAGTTTGTGATATAATTTTTAAGAATTTTAAGTATTATCTTTCCATGTAGGGATTCAGAGAGTATAGATGCATTGAATCCTTTCTGTTTTTTTTCCTCTTTTTACCTATTTATATTTCCCTTGGTTCTTGATATTGATGGTTTCACTTTTGGCTTAGATCTTGTATTTTCTTTAGAAAGGCTTGAGAATTTTCTATTTCATTAAAGGACCATTTCTTTCTATTGATATGCTATGCTTAATTTTGTCAGGTAACTATTTCCTAATTGTATTTTAAATACTTTTGTCTTCTGGAATATCAAGTTTCATCATCACCAAACTTTAAAAAAAATTTTTTTTCTAATTTTATTTATTTTTAGGTAATGGGGTTAAGTGACTTGCCCAAGGTCATACAGCTAGTTAATTATTAAATGTCTGAGGCCGGATTTGAACTCAGGCCCATTCTGACTCCAAGGCCAGTGCTCTATTCACTGTGCCACCTAGCTGCCCCTCATCACCAGTCTTTTAATGCTGCTGTCAAGTACTGTGCCTTCTTGAGTGTGGCTCCCTGATATTTAATTATTGCTTATTTTCTGTTCAATTGAAGTATTTTTTTCTTCACCTGACAGTTCTGAAATTTGACTATAATGTTCCTTGGAGATTTTATTTTGGGATCTCCTTCCTGAGGTGATTGGTGGACTTTTTCAATTCATAACTTTTCCTCTGGTTCTAGGACCACAAAGCAGTTTTTCTTGATAATTTCTTCAAAAATGCTGTGCATGCCCTCCTTTTGATTATGGCTTTCAGGTAATACCCTTATTCTGATATTCTCTATGCTCTCTAATTTTTAGATCAGATAATTTTCCCATTACAATTTTTCCATTTTGTCATTTGTTTTGATTTGCTAGATGGCTTCTTAATGTCATATACAGTCATTGCTTCCACTTCCCTTCTTTCACAAAATCCACATTGGAATGCTTACTTAATATCAAGGAAGTTAACAGAATTTAATTCTAGTATTTCCTTTCTGTATTAGTAGGAGAACTCAGGTACAAAATAGAATTTCATCTAGTTTTTTCACCTTTTGGAGAATAGAATTCACATTCAGCAAAGCCAAGAAATTATTAGCAGCTCTGCTTTGGGAAGATGGAAAGTTTAGGAAGATGTCTATATAATTGAAATTCTTTATTACTACTGTAATATCAAGAACCTACTACTGACCTACAGAATTGCATTATTAAGCTCATTCCCTGTTCAAGATACAGCATAAGCTGGTTGTAGGAGTTTCTGTGTCTGGGTTCCATGTTAGTGCAGGGAGAGTTTCATCCACCATAAGGTTTGCACAACTGAGGGTCAAATAGCAGATAGCTTAGACTTAAAGGAAAATAAATGTATTAGTGCACTGAGGGAAACCATTCCTTTATAGCAGGGCTCTCCAACCTTAAGGCCACATTTAAGTAAAATAATTATTTTGAGGGTTGTACCCAGAATAAAAAATACAGTAAACTAATATAATAGTTAATTTGTTAGCAAGAGCTCTGAAAAGTCATGGTACTTTTGAATTCTTAGAAAACAGGGCAATGCGCATCATCAATCTGACAATTGCTAAGCATAAAAGCAAACACAAAACAACAAAGCAACAACACAACAGCATAAAGGAAGGTACATACCAACTAGTCTGTATCATACAGATGGAATGCAATCCACAGATCAATTAAAATTCCATGTGACAAGTTCTATTCATCATACTATTTAAAAACTCCAAAGAAAATTAACATCAATGAGATTATTTATTAGTAATGGAATTTTAAGATCTAATATACATTCCAAACAAATTATTATTTTACTTTGTGCTCCAGAAAATTAAAACCCATAGGAGACCACATAAAATCACATGGCAGGTGGCATGCAGCCTGTGGGCATATTTTGGACAACTGAGCCTTATAGCAACTAAAGCCTCTTAGGGTGCGGATTGGATTTTTGGTAGCTTAGTCTCATTTGGAGTGAATATATAAGCAGCAGCATTCCATGACAGAATAGAAATGGGAGAAGACTGTAAGACTTAGGAGTCATAGGAATTGCTACAGCTTTCTTTCTTTGGAAAAAAATGTGAATATACTGTGTAAGCAGTAAATCTCTAAGATGGACATTTCCTTCAAAATAGGATTAATTTGGCTCAACTCAATGTTACCAGAAAGAATTAGAATGTTTACATTCCTTGCTAGAATTGTTTCTTTGATCTCAGAGATCACTTTATCTGGGGCAAAACATGATTTCCTAAATCTCATAACTTAGGTATATACAACTCCTTCATAGTCTAATAGCAAAATCATTTCTATTTCTCCCTTCACTGTTCTTAACCCAAAGCCTCTCCACCATGCTCACCTGAATTTTTCATATTAATATATCTGTTTAATAAAGAATGTTACCCCATCTTACTTCTCTCCTTTTATTTATCCTATTTATTTGAATGAAATATATCTATAAAAAGTCTCATTCTATCCATATATTTCATTCCACCAAGTCTCAGTAATGCTGACCAGTTGAGGTCAAATTTGCCCTCTTGCATCGGAGCTTCTAGTTGCTGAAATTCAGACATTTATGTATGCAGAGATAATTTTTATTAGTTTCCTTTTCTTGAATGATGTTTGTCCTATCATCTTCTGGGTATTTCAACTATTGTGCTTCCTGAATTATGGTTGCTCTTTATGAAAGGTCAATTTTTGTTTTAATGGTTCTTATCCTTTTTACATGGCTATCGCCTCTCTTACCCCAGCCATCAAAATGCCGAATTCAAATCCAAGAAAAAGAAGGCAGGGAAATCCCTTGAAACAAGTAAACAAGGTTACAAAATACATAAAGTGGATCCTAAAATGTATGCCTCTTTCTGAAACTTGGAGGACATCACATTTCATAAAGAAGAGGGTAATATGCCTTCATCATAGACATTCTGGAGACCTTGTTGGACAGAAAACATTCAGAACAGTACCAACATGTCCCTGATACCTCTTCTTCATTTTGAAGATCCTTAAAAAACATTTTGAAGATAATAAGGCTTTGAAGAAATTCTTTCCCTCCTCCCCTTATTAGGATGTTAACACTCTCTTATCATATAGCTCTTTCAAACAACTCAAGTAAGTTTCCTTCTCCAGTTTTATTTGAACTCTTGTGTCAGTAATTCAAAGTTCTATTCAGTTCCAGTCTTTTAATAAAAAATGATTAAAGTCATTTATTCCATTAGATATAGCTTTTCTTGATAGGCTCACATATAGGGTTTTTTTTTTATTTTTTTAGATTTTTTGCAAGGCAAATGGGGTTAAGTGGCTTGCCCAACGCCACACAGCTAGGTAATTATTAAGTGTCTGAGACCTAATTTAAACCCAGGTACTCCTGACTCCAGGGCTGGTACTTTATCCACTACCCCACCTAGCTGCTCCAAGGATCACATATAGTTTTGCAGTAAGTTAGTCTTGATCATCCATCCTCACCCCATGCAATCAGTGAGTCAAGGGGAATGAGCGAAAACATACCTATAGAGCACCAACCTGGAGGCAAAAATATCTGAGGTAAAAATCCAAGCTCAGACACATATTAGCTCTGTGACCATGGAAAACAACCACTTAATCTATATTTATCTCAGTTTCTTCAAGCATAAAATCAGTATACTATCATTCATAAGGATCAAATGAGATAATTTTTTAAAGTGCTTTGCATAGTATGTGGTACATAGAGATACTGTATAAAGGCTTGTTCTCTTTCTTATCCTTAATGTATTACTTATAAACAACGAACACTTATCTGATTATGTCTTTCCCAGCTCCAATATCCAACCATATCCTATAATCCATCATCTACTCTCTAATTCTTTATCTTCATTTCCTTCAATCTTTAACTACTATTTCCTCTGGAATGCCTTTACTTTACTTTCATTTTTTTATGTTTTCCTTTCCCATTTTTGAGTCTCAATAAGACATGACTTTCCTATTATGATATAGTCTTCGTGGTCACCTTTTCATCACTAGTTATATTTTCACTTTGATTCACTGAGAGCATGGGGTCTGTGTGTGTCTGTGTGTGTGTGTGTGTGTGTGTTTGTGTTTGTGTTTGTGTTTGTGTATTAGAATAATAATATTCCCAACTGAGGGGAGGCGGGGTAGGAAGGGCGGGTGGAGAGAAATGTAACTTGGAAATATGCATATACAAATGGATGAAAATAAATAAATAAAAAATCATAATACTATGTCCTCAATGACACTTCCAAATTCTCCCATTTTCATTATCACTCAGTAAACTCCCCTTCTTTGAGGTTATTTAATTCATATGCAACACTCAGTCACAAAATTTTAGTAGCTCTTTTCTGCAGCCATCCAGAATGTATCCTTTCTTTCTTCAAAAAATTCAGCATATAGCTCACCATCTTTCCTCCCTAAAACTTGTCTTTATACCAGAAAGCTTCAACATATATAAATAACAGTCTCTGTAATACCCTAACCTTCCAGTTCATCAACTTCCTCACTTCCCATCACTTTTCCACTGCACTTCACCTGGCACCATTTCCATGTTTATGAACCCAAATTTTTCCATCTAATCACAATCCAATAGTTTCCCATCTTTCTCTCTGCCTTATAAAAGAAAACCTTGCTCTTTACTCAACACTATTACGTCTAATCCCTTGGTTCTCTCCATATTCCTCTCCATTCTACAACTTGATCACTTGTTGAACAGTTCATCTCTACAATATCCTCTTTTCTTGAGTGTCTTACCCACTTATATTCCTGATTATGTCTTAGACTTAGATCATTTCCACCATCTTTTACCTCTGCTCCTATACATGTGCTGCTGAAATAAGATGGAGAGAATCATACAATCATTCTGACTGGATCACTACAAATATGTTTTATAACACTTCATATAGACTCTCTCTGCTCCTGAGCAATTCTTTTACACATTATAATTAAATCACCATTACATTTCCCACTAACTGACCCTTCTAAATGTTTGTCCATCATCAAACCTCCCATAGCATCCACACTCTCAGCTGAGACTTGCCTAATATTTTACTGAAAAAGTTCAGTCAATTGTTCCATTTTTTCCTTTTTTTTCTAATCTCATATCGCTCAGATGCCTTCTGCCATTATCTTCTCTTCACACCTCTCTTAAAGTAAGAGTGTTTCTTCTATTTTCCAAGAGAAATCTCTCTACCTACACAAGAGATCCCCTTTCATCCCATTTCCTCCAATAGATTGTGTCCGCTATCATTATTTTTAATATCTCCCTGCCACGTACAAACATGTCCATATTCTTTTTCTTTCTAATCTCAAAAACCTTCACTCTCCCACATCTCCTCTCTCTCTCTCTCTCTCTCTCTCTCTCTCTCTCTCTCTCTCTCTCTCTCTCTCCTCTCTCCCTCTCTCTCTCTCTCTCTCTCTCTCTCTCTCTCTCTCTCTCTCTCTCTCTCTCTCTCTCTCTCTCTCCCTCCCTCCTTTTGTGATTGAAATTCTATCCTTAAGAAAGTTATCTACAATAGGTGTCTCACTGCTTTTCTCTCAATTTTCTTAACACTCTACATGCCAGCTTCATTATGCACTAAAACTGTTCTCTTCAAAGTTGCCAGTGATCTCTTAATTGCCAAACTAATAAAGCTTTTCTCAACTCCCTTCTTTCTTGACCTGTCTGCAGTCTTTAATGCTATTGATCAAACTCTTTTCCTTAACACTCTCTTCTCTCTATATTATTATGACAATTTTTTCTTCTGGTTTGGCTCCTTTGTATCTGACTCCTCAGTCACCAGTCACTTTTGATGAATCTTCAACTAGGTCATGTCCACTGCCTGCAACTGTCTCATTAAAAAAATATCTCTTATGTATTTCTTTCCCTTAATTCTAATTCCTTATATTAAAAAATGACTAATCTGTAAACATGTCTAACACAAATGTGTATGAACAATATTAACCTGATTGTTGCTTAGGGGAGGGGGATGGAAATTGAGTGTGGAAAGAAATACTAGAACTTAAAAATATATATGTGCATATGGATGAATGTTGAAAAACCTTCATAACATGAATTTGGAAAAATAAAATATGATTTTAAAAAATCTAGCTGCTTTCTATTGTCTTAGTACAAAATATAAAATAATAAAATTAAAACCCATCATAACTCATTCCTCCCTTCTTTCCCATCGTCTTACATATAGCCCCTTATATGATCTCTTTGTTTCAGTGACACTAGGCTCTCTGCAATTCAACAAACAAAACACTCAGTGTTTCAACTCTAAGTATTTTCCTTGGTCATCCCTAATGCTTAGAAAGTTATTCTCATCCCCACCCTCCCAATATTATTTTCCTTTTCCATTTTTGTCAGTTTTGCCAATCTTATGAATGTGAAACCATCAGAGTTGTTTAAATTTATATTTTTATCTTATTATTAAAGATTTGCAATAATTTTTCACAAGAATAGTGATAGTCTGCATTTCTTCTTCTGAAAAATGACTCTTCATGACATTTGAACATTTGTCTTTAGAAACTGGTTTTGTTCCTATGTAGTTGAAACATATGTTTATATATCTAGGATACCAACTAAGAAGTTCTTTTTATCAGAGAACTATGCATAAATATTTTTGCCTAGATGTTAATTTTTCTTCTTATTGTCCTTGAATTTATTTAGGTAATTAGTTTTTAAACTTTTTTGTAATCAAAATCATTCTCTCTGTTGCTAATTTGGCAAATAACTCTTGCCTTATCCATAGTTGTGATAGATGTCTCCTTCTCTGTTACTCTAATTTATTTATGAGGTGACTTTTTATATCAAAGTGATACATCCATTTGAAGTATTTTATATATAATGTGAGCTGTTGGTTTAAAAATAATTTTGTCAGATTCTTTACAGTTTTCTCCAGCAGTTCTTTTCAAATGATGAATCCTTATCTCAGGAGTTAAAGTATTTGTATTTATAGACACATATACTACATGTTCATTTGCTTATGGGGATTATGATTATAATAACTTTAATATTGAGCTTTTCTATTTTCTAACCCTAATTGAGTAGTTTGTATGGTTATTGTTATACAACATATGCTTGGGTCTGATATTTCCACACCCTTTTCCCCTTTTTAAATTATTTTCTTTGAGGTTCTTGATTTTTTTTGTTTCTCCACATGATTTTGTTATTATATGTTCTAGCTAAAAAGGAGAAAACTTTAGTAGTTACTTTGGTAAGTAAATATCTTAGATGGTATGCTTATTTATATTAGATTTAGACTCCTCCAAAATAAGCAATTAGCGTTACTTTAATTATTTATCTCTACTATTTCAATCAAAAAATTTATTTGTTATTTATGTATTCTCTCTGTATATCTTGGTAACTGGGCATCCTGATGTATCCTTTATCTGCAGTTATTATGAATGGACCTTTGTCCCATTTCATCACATTTAGTTTTATTGAAAATATTCACAGTAACTGATAATCTATGTGGGTTTATTTAATAACCAGTTAAATTATACAAGTAATTAATTCTATTTCAATTAGTTTTTGTTGCTTTTCAAAGATTTTCTAACAAGAATATTCTATCATCCAGGAAAAGCAATAATTGTTTACTCTTTGCCCACTCATTCCTTTAATTTTATTTTTCTTGTCTCATTCTATAACTAGCACTTCTATATGTAGATAAAATAATAGTGATGATAAAGGATATCTTTGCTTTTCCTGTATGCTTATTGGAAAGGTCTCTAGGGTTATTCCATGGCTGATAATGTTATCATTTGTCTAGAGATTAATCATAAAAAAGGAATTTCAACTTACTCCTATGCTTTCCAATTTTTCCCCCCACGAAATTTTTGTCATTTATGTTTCTAATGATATCATCATGTGACTTTTTTCTAGTCTGTTATATTTAGTTGTTTTAATATCAAAATAAGCTGACACAAATACAAAAATAGGTATAAATCAACTATAACAAATTATATAATTTTAACATGTTATTTTAGTCACTTTATAATAATTTATTTAATATTTTATAATTAAATTTATTAGCTATATTGATAGATTTTTCCTGCTTTATCTCTCTGGTTTAGGTGTCAAAAATATATTTTTTACACTGATGGATAATGCCACAATCTCTTCTTTAATTTTCATTATATCATCAGTCTATAGAGCAAATTTTGTTTTAAATATTTGAAAGAATTTTTATAGAAATCTTTCTTTACTTATTTTTTTTCTTTTCTCAGGCTATGGTTTGTTCAGATTTGTTTTCTGAGATAACCTTATATAAATTATCTTTCCATTATATTCATATAAAACATATTTATTTAAAAGAAATGATTGAGATAGTATGTATACAGAGATAATTGTATAAATATATATGTGCATGCATATATCTGAATTTATAGATATATAACATTCATTTTTTTTCAAAGTAGCAATTTGTCAGCATAGATTTAGACAAAACAATTTCTTTTTTTAATTAAGTTAACCATAATTCTAATAAAAGTTGGCACCAATTTGCTATTGAATTTTCTTAGTGGACAAAATATCAGTCTCAGATGTCACAAAATTGACCCAAAATATTTTTATGAAATCAGGAAAATATAGTTCAAATTTTCCATGCTTAAAAGGCCTATTTTTAATTATTAAATTGGTTTTAGTTATGGAATAAAACCAACATTTCCACAACACAGTACAATAAAAAGATGTTTGTGATCTACTTCTGGCCAAGCTGGTAGAGAGAAGTCAGGCACAGTTCTAAAGTTTCCTGATCTTCCCTAATAAATAATATGAAGCAAACCTCTTAACAGAAATCTAATTGACAAAACCCAGAAAGAAAAGCCAGAAGAAGAACATCTACCTATAACTCAGATAGAATGATTTAAAAACACTTCCTCCTTAAAAAAGAGGGACAGGAAGGAGATAGGAGGATGGAGCAGATTGAATGCGGTAAATTTCATTACATTAAGAGATACAAAAGACCTATTGTAATAGAGGGGAAGAAGGAGGCTATGAGAATCACCTGAATCTTCCTCTCTTCAGACTTCACTTAAAGTTAACTTAAACACACACACACACACACACACACACACACACACACACACACACACACACACACAGACACACACACACACACAAACTCAGTTAACTCAAAAAATATTACCTTTCAAGTATTAAAAGGGAGAAAGAGGAGGGGGAACAGAGATAGTGAGAGGAAGATAAAAGGGAACTAACATAAGGAAGGGAAGAAAAAAGGGGGAAAAATGAAAGGGGAAAGAAAGGGGAGGGGTGGATAGAGGAGAAATAAAAAGCCAAGAATTTCCAGGGATTCAATGAAAAAAAAATGCAAAAGAAGGTGGTTTAGCCCTACCAGATATAAAATTTTATTATAAAGCATCAGTCTTCAAAACTGTCTGGTATTGGCTAAGAAATAGAGTAGTGGACCAGTGCAGTATCTGGAAATGATTATAGTAATCTGCTGTTTGATAAACCCAAAGAGTCCCACTATTGGGATAAAAACTCTCTTTTCAACAAAAAACTGCTGGGAAAATTGGAAGTTAGTATGGAAGAAATTTAGATTAGACCAATACCTATGCCAAGATAAGAGCAAAATAGATACAGGATTTAGACATAAAAAAACAATATTATAAGCAAAATAGAAGATCAAGGAGTAGTTTACCTGTCAGATCTATGGAAAGGGAAGTAGCTTATGACTAAGTAAGGGATGGAGAACGTCACTAAAAACAAACTAGATAATCTGATTACATTAAATTTAAAAGCTTTTGCACAGAAAAAAACCACTGTAATCAAGATCAAAAGAAATGTAGTAAACTGGGAAACAATCTTTACAACTAGTATTTCTGACAAAGGACTCATTTCTAAAATATACAGAGAACTGAGTCAAATTTAAAAAAAAACATTTCTCACTTGACAAATGATCAAAAGATATACAAAGGCAATTTACAGATGAGGAAATCACACCTCTCAGACTGTCAAATATTACCAGAAAGGATAATGATCAATGTTGAAAGGGTTGTGGGAAATCTGGGGCTCTAATACATTGTTGGTGGAGCTGTGAACTCATCGAACATTTCTGGAGAGCAGTCTGGAACTAAGCCCAAATGGCAAGAAAAATGAGCATACCCTTTGACTCAGCAATGCCACTACTGGGTCTATACCCTGAAAAGATGATAAAGAAGGGTAAAAACATCACTTGTACAAAAATATCTATAACAGCCCTGTTTGTGGTGGAAAAGAATTGGAAATCAATAAATGTCCTTCAACTGGGAATTGGCTTAACAAACTATGCTATATGTATGTCATGGAACACTCTTGTTCTATTAGAAACCAGGAGGGATGGATATTCAGGGAATCCTGGAGGGATTTGCATGTACTGATGCTGAGCAAGATGAGCACAACCAGAAAATCACTGTACACCCTAACAGCAACATGGGGGTGATGATCAACCTTGATGGACTTGCTCATTCCATCAGTGCAACAATCAGGGACAATTTGGGGCTGTCTCTGATGGAGAATACTATCTGCATCCAGAGAAAGAACTGTGGACTTTGAACAAAGACCAAGGACTATTACCCTTAATTTAGGGGAAAAAAAACTGATATCTCATTGTCTGATCTTGAGATCTCTTATACTTTATGTCTATTCTTTAAGGTTATGATTTCTCTCTCAGCACATTCAATTTGGATCAATGTATATCATGGAAAGAACGTAAAGACTGGGAAAAATTCATTCTGTGGGAGGTGGGGGGCGGGAAGTAAGTAAGATTAGGGGAAAAGTTGTAAAACTCAAAATAAATAAAATCTTTAAAAAAAAAAAAAGTTGTAGCATCACCTTCCTGATGCACGAGTCCTCTTTGATCATGAAAATAAACAAGTGACTAGGTTAATGACTGCCATTCTGGAAAGTTAACACAAAACTTCATTTTAGCATTTTAACACCTTTTCCTGGTTCAATAGTCTTACAAATGTTACCAGATTATTTTAGAATAAAGAGATGTCTAAGAGCATGGAGGAAGAATGACTATACGGGGTGGCTAGATGGCCTAGTGGATAAAGCACTGGCCCTGGAGTCAGGAGTACCTGGGTTCCAATCTGGTCTCAGACATTTAATAATTACCTGGCTGTGTGGCCTTGGGCAAGCCACTTAACCACATTTGCCTTGCAAAAAGACCTAAAAAAAAGAGTGACTATGCCAGTTTAACTATTTGTGTCTAACAAAATTTGTGCCCCAAAAAGATGATTGTATATGAAAAAGCATATCTCCTTTACACAATTTGCTACTCCTTTTAAGATATAAAAAATTATGCTGCAGAAATGTATACACATACATATATACATGCATATCACACAAATATACATATATATTACATGTATGTATATATGTACATATATATGTATATTATACACACATGAAAAATTGTTCTGTAAATAATTCTACTTATCAGTTCTTTCTGTGAATGCAGATAGATAGATATAGATATATAAAATAGTCAAAATGATTTATTACCTCAAAGGTAATAAATATTGAAACAATATTCCTGTTACTATATGCAATGTTCTCTTGACTCTGTTCATTTTGTTCTTCATTATTTTGTGCACATCTCTTCATGTCTTTTTTTCCAAAATCACTGAACTCATCATTTCTTATAGCACAATAGTATTTCATCATAATCATATACAACTACTTGTTCAGACAGTCATCAATTGATGGACATCCCTGTAATTTACAATTGTTTGTTACCATAAAGAGAGCTGCATTTTTAGAAGATAGAGATTGTTTTCTTTTCCCCCTAATTGTCAATAAAAATATGCCAAGTAATGACATTGCTGGGTCAAAGAGTATAGGTAGTTACTCTTTGTGCATGATTTTAAATTGCTCTCCAAAATAATTGGATCATTTTACAATTCCACCAACAATGAATTAATGTTCTAATTTTTCCACATCCCCTGCAATATTCACCATTTTCCCTTCTATTATTTTCCTCTAATCTAGATAAATATAAAGTGATATCTCAAGGTTGTTTTAATTTCTCTAATCAAAAATGATTGAGAGCATTTTTCAAATGAATATTTTTTTCAGATGATTCTCAATTGTTTTGATTCCTTTATTGGAAAACTGCCTTGTCATATGCTTTGAATATTTATCAATTGAGGATTGACTTCCTTTCTTATAGGTTTGACAAAGTTCTTTATATAGTTTAGATATGAGACTTTTATCCAATAAACTGTCAATTAAAATCCCCCAATTTTCTACTTTCATTATGTTTACATTTGTTTTATTTGCACAAAAACTTTTTTTCTGTTAATGTAATCAGAATCATCATCATTTTACACCTAACATTTCTATGTCTTGTTATTCAAAATTCTGATGTCATATGTCCCGTATTTTTTGCAATTTTTAATCTAGTTCATGTGTCTATTTTGACTTACCCAGATACATAGCATAAGATATTCATCCCTTCTCAGTTTCTGTCATACTATATTCCAGGTTTCCCAACATGTTTTACTAAATAATGAATTTCTATACAAAAATCTTACGTTGTTATATTTTTCACAGTTTAGGCCATTTTATTTTATTTGATTTTATATATATATATATATATATATATATATATATATATATATATATATATATATATATTGCATGTCTTCTTTATTTCATTGATATAGCTTTTTTTTAGGTTCAATTTGATAATTACTCTGATATTGCTAAACTTGCTTACTTTATATTTTTCATTATTTCTTTTGATATTCTTGATTTTTTGTTTTTCCTAATTTGTTTATTTATTTTATTCCAATTCAGTAAAAAACACAGTAATTTAATAGGAATAGAATGAAATATATAAATTTGTTTGGGAAAAACTATCATTTTTTTAATATTGACCCTGCCCACCAATGAACAATTAACATTTTCCCAAGTATATAAATTTGATTTTATTTACACACACACACACACACACACACACACACACACACACATGTGTTTATTTCATTCCTGGGTTTGTTTTGACACGTATACTCTCAGGTATTTTTTACTGTCTATGGTTATTTTAAGTATACTACTTTTTTTTCCTACTTCTTCTAGAAGAGTTTTGCATTTGATAAACGAATGCTGATCATTTATGTGAATTTGCTATATATCCTGCTACTTTGCTAAAATTTTGGGTTCAAATAATTTTTACTTGCATATTTGGGTTTTTCTGACCATATCATCTTATCATCTGCAAAAGAGATAATTTCATGAGCTCATTACCTATTCTGATTCAATTTTTCTTTATTTTTTCTTTATTATTACTTATATTTCTATTGTATTATATAATACTAGTGACAGTGGACATCATTATTGCACACTTGATCTTACTGTTTCTAGTTTATCAAAATTACAAATTATTTCCATTCATGGTTTTAGATAATTTATCAATTTAAGTTAAAAATCCATTTATATTAATATTTTCATGTTTTTTCTCCATTTAGTGATATAATCATGACTTTTTAATGTTATTATTTATTTAACCCATTGTGTTCATAGTTTTTCTTATATTAAATCATCCCTGCATTTCTGATATAAATTCCACTTCCTCATTATGTATAGTATTTTTAATATACTGTTATAATTTTGTAGCTAGAATTTAGAATTTTGTATCCAAATTCATTAATGAAATTGTTCTACATCTCCTTTTTCTGTGTTCATTCTTCCTGGTTTAGGTAACTAGATATTAGTATTACATTTGCTTCAAAAAAGGAATTTTGTAAGATCTCTTCCTTGCCTATTATTACAAATAATCTATTTATTAATGAAGTTGTTCTTTAAATTTTTGATAGCATTCAATTATAAATAAATCCATCTAGTCTTAGACTATGATTTTAGAAAACTCATTTATGGCCTGTTCACTTTCTTTAATTACATATTTTATTTAGGTAATTGATAATTTTGTAAATATGCTCCCATTTCACTTGTCTTATTTATTAGCATTATTTGGGAAAAATAACTCCTTACAATTAATTTCATTTTCTTTGGTGGCATATTAACCTTTTTGCTTTTGATCTAGTAATTTGATTTTTCTCTCTCATTTTCAATCAAATTAAGCATTTGTTTATATATTTTGTTTGTTTTTTCTTTTTTCATTTTATTTTAATAGATATTTCCTTTTTTAATCATATGATAACATGACGATAGTGTACAGAAGTCAGGTTCTAAACCTGGTAACAAAGGACTAGAGATATTTTTTTGCCCCTGAAGAGTGCTCTGTGATTCCAAAGTCAATGAAGTAGGGAAACCTCAATGTGACAATCAGAAGGAAACCCAACAATCACTTGTTCAACATGCTTTCTCCTAGGTGTCAGTCTTTAGCATGTAGGGATGAATAAGACAATACAGAAAGCATTAACATGAGGCTAAATGGAAAGGCAACTGACAAAGCAATGGGAGGCAGACACAGAGGAAGAAGTTTTCTTCCAGGAAGATAGATCAGTCATCTCCACCACAAAGTAATAAGAAGACTCTCTTATAGGATCCAGAGATATCATCAAAAAGAGAATTTGAAAAGTTATTTCTAAATTCTTTTCTGATATTAAAAAGGGTTTTTTCACTCCTGAAAATTATGATTCTTATGAAAGTGTGATTATCATTTCCAAGTCACTTCATGGCCTAGTAGAACATCTTGGGTTGGTAGGCAGGTAGACTTTGGGCAGACTTTATAATATGAAGAAGCAACTGTTCTAGATGACTAAAGGTTTTGTGGTCAATGAATTCTTCAATCTTCAAATACTAATATTGTCATATAATTATCAATTACCCTTTTTAAATAGGACACCTTGCATATTTCCTAAATGGTGCTAAACTTTTCTTCATCCCATTTCAGTTCCCCAGCTTGAAGCAGATCCTAAGCATCTGGTAATAATTCCATCATCAGAATCTTGATTAGCCTGTGGAAGAATCATCAGTATTGCTTGGTATTTTGTAGAGATTCAGACATATTCCCAATGACATAATCCTCCAATCTGGATCCATATGCTTCTTCATAAGCTTGTTTGTTGTTTCTCACTGATTCTTCAAGACTTCAGGATGCTAGAATTTTAGCTATATTTTTTAGTTTATCCCAGCTTCCTTCAGGGAATGGTTCCGTTCATAGGCATCAATAAAGCCTGGTTCATTACATCAAATCATTTTGAACATTATGGGTTTCCCAGTCAGGTCTAATTTCAGTCATTCAGAAGATTCCTATCAAAAAAAGAAGTTTTAAGTGCCACTATAATAGAGGCAAAGGATTGGAAACTGAGTGGATGTCCATCAATTGAAGAATGGCTAAACAAGTTATGATACATGAATATTATGAATATTATTGTTCTCTATAGGAAATCATAAATGGTCAGACCCTAGAGAAACATGGAATGAGTTACAGGATCTGATGCTGAGTGAAAGAAGCAGAACCAAGAGAACACTGTACACATCAATAACAATATTGTGAGATGATCAGTCTTGATGGAAGAATCTCCTCACAGCAATTCAAAAGGTAGGGCAACTCTGTTAGATTGACTGTGGACAATGTTATCCCTATCCAGAGGAAGCAAAACAAATCAACACAAAGCAAAACTCTTCAGAATCTGATGAACACTTTATAAAAATTATCTGATGTTTTCTTTCCCTAAAATGACTAATCTGTAAAATCTGTATGTACAATGTTAACTTGACTGTTTACTGCTGAGGGGGAGGGGGTTGGGAAGGGAGGGCAGGAGAAAATTTTATAAATTGAAAATATACATGTGCATAAGGATGAATGTTGAAAAAACTTTCATTAAATGTAATTGGAAAAAGAAAATATGAATAAAAATAAAAACTAAATAAATTCTACTGTGATTTCTTGGTTCTGAGTATTGCTTTTAGCTGTGAAGAGAGTTAGGCAGCTTTCTTCATCAACACCAAGTCCCTTCATTGCTTTCAGCATGAGCTCTGTTGTAAAACCCATGGAAGGTTGTAACTGTGTCTGATTGTGATGTTGGTTTCTGAGATTCAGGAAAAAGGTTTACAGGATCCTTAGTGTCTGCTTGTCACATGTGCCTGGGGCCTGGTGGGGCTACTCTGGACTTGATTGGGATGCCAGATGCATCTGCAGCAGCAGGAGGGAGGAACAGGAGAGGAGCTACTTGGGGCAGCAGAGGAGGACCAAAGTTCATCCACTCTGCAGCCACAGCTCACGGAATCTCCTTGTTTGTTTCTTTATTTTCATGAAAAAATTCCTAGTTTTATTTATTGATTTAATTTTTTAAGTAAGTTTTAATGATCTCACCTTTAATTTTTGGGATTTCTAACTTAGAGTTTAATTGGTATTTTAATTTGTTCTTTTTTGTTGTTTTTAATTGCATATCCAAGTCATATCCCTGCTCTTTCTCTATTTTATTGATATATAAGCATTAAAAATATGTCTTCCTTAAACACTGCTTTGCTATTTCTGTAGATTTCAGTATGTTGTCTCAATTATCATTCTCTTAAATGAAATTGTTTCTATGATTTATTCTTTAAACCACTCATTCATTAAGATTGGTTTGTTTAATCTTCAATTAGCTTTTTTTTATTAAAGATATTATTTGAGTTTTGCAATTTTCTCCCAATCTTGCTTCCCTCCCCCCACCCCCACCCCACAGATAGCACTCCATCAGTCTTTACTTTGTTTCCATGTTGTACCTTGATCCAAATTGGGTGTGATGAGAGAGAAATCATATCCTTAAAGAGAACAGTATTCTCAGAGGTAACCAGATCAGACAATAAGATATCTGGGTTTTTTTTCCAAATTAAAGGGAATAGTCCTTGTACTTTGTTCAAACTCCAAAGCTCCTTATCCGGATACAGATGGTACTCTCCTTTGCAGACAGCCCAAAATTGTTCCCAATTGTTGCACTGATGGAATGAGCAAGTCCTTCAAGGTTGAACATCACTCCCATGTTGCTGATAGGGTGTACAGTGTTTTTCTGGTTCTGCTCATCTCACTCAGCATCAGTTCATGCAAATCCCTCCAGGTTTCTCTGAAATCCCATCCCTCCTGGTTTCTAATAGAAAATAGTGTCCCATGACATACATATACCACAGTTTGCTAAGCCATTCCCCAATTGAAGGACATTTACTGGATTTCCAATGCTTTGCCACCACAAACAGGGCGGCTATAAATATTTTTGTACAAGTAATGATTTTACCCTTTTTTCTCATCTCTTCAGGGTATAAACCCAGTAGTGGTATTGCTGGGTCAAAGGGTATGCACATTTTTGGTGCCCTTTGGGCATAGTTCCAAATAGCTCTCCAGAAGGGTTGGATGAGTTCACAGCTCCACCAAGAGTGTAATAGTGTCCCAGATTTCCCATGTCCCTTCCAACAATGATCATTATCCTTCCTGGTCATACTGGCCAATCTGAGAGGTGTGAGGTGGTACCTCAGAGAAGCTTTAATTTGCATTTCTCTAATAATTAATGATTTAGAGCATTTTTTCATATGGCTATGGATTGCTTTGATCTCCTCATCTGTAAATTGCCTTTGCATATCCTTTGACCATTTGTCAATTGGGGAATGGCTTTTTGTTTTAAAAATATGACTCAGTTCTCTGTATATTTTAGAAAAGAGTCCTTTGTCAGAATCATTAATTGTAAAGATTGTTTCCCAATTTACTACTTTTCTTTTGATCTTGATTACATTGGTTTTATCTGTGCAAAAGCTTTTTAATTTAATGTAATCAAAATCATCTAATTGGTTTTTGGTGAGGTTCTCCAACTCTTCCTTAGTCATAAACTGTTCCCCTTTCCATAGATCTGACAGGGAGACTAGTCCTTGATCTTCTAATTTGCTTATAGTATTGTTTTTTATGTCTATGTCCTGTAACCATTTGGATCTTATCTTGGTAAGGGGTGTGAGGTGTTGGTCTAATATAAGTTTCTTCCATAGTAACTTCTAATTATCCCAGCAGTTTTTATCAGAGGGAGTTTTTATCCCAGTGGCTGGACTCTTTGGGTCTATCAAACAGCAGATTACTATACTCCTCTTCTGCTTTTACACCTAGTCTATTCCACTGGTCCACCACTCTATTTCTTAGCCAATACCAAACAGTTTGGATGATTGATGCTTTATTATATAATTTTAGATCGGGTAGTGCTAAGCCACCTTCATTTGCATTTTTTTTTTCATTAAGCTCCTGGCAATTCTTGACTTTTTTATTTCTCCATATGAATTTACTTACAATTTTTTCTAACTCATTAAAGTATTTTTTTTGGAATTTTGATTGGTAGGGCACTAAACAGATAGTTTAGTTTTGGTAGAATTGTCATTTTTATTATCTTAGCTCTCCCTATCCATGAGCAGTTGATATTTGCCCAGTTATTTAAATCTGATTTAATTTCAATTAGCTTTTAATGTGCTTCTTGGATCTCTTAATAAATTTAATAGTTATTGTTGTATGAACTGAAAAGGATATTTTTAGCCTTTTCTGCTTTTAACTAAAAATATTTATGTATTCATGTGACCAGTCATTGTAAAGCTATCATGAGCAGCTTTAAAAAGTGTATTGGGTTCCATTTAATTTCATTTAATTCTATCTAGATAGCTATCATATCTGGTTTATCTAAAATTCTATCCATTTCCTTAACTTTGTTCTTTTATTTTATCTTATTACCATCTTATTCCTTATTTTATTCAACCTCTAAAAATTCTTCACTTATTTATTCATCTCACCTACTTTATCTTAATCTGTAATCGCCTTCTAAAAATCCCTCACTAATTTTATTCACTAGTTTTCTCATCTCTCTAGAAGCTTAGAAGACCTGTAAACATCATCAGATGAATTCATTACTTCCTCTTCAAACCAAATTAAAATTTTAACATTACCAGCTCTCCATCCCAATCTGTTTCCCTGTATTATAGTTCTTCCCTTATATGTTATTATGAGATATTTGTTCCTGTTTATTTTTTCCTACACAATTTTGTTTTCTGTAATCACCTTAACATATGCAACTCAGTCCCAACTTTTCTTTTAATTTACATTATTATAATACTTTTAAGAATACTATTGACATTAATATAATTACATAATGTATGAATGAAAATGAATGCATATTTTCATGTATCAATAGATAACGATATGAAATTAGATAATCCCTTATATGCCTTTAATGATTTCCTTATATTTATTCTGGATCTTTTATATTTAATTTAGCATTGAGTTCTGGGACATTTGTACAAATACCTGAAACTTTTTCAGTTCATTAAATATACTTTTTTTTTTCTTGTTCAGTATCATACTCACCTTTATTGGAAGAACTTCTTTGCTCTACAAAGTATATGTTACAAGACCTATGTTTTTTTTAGTATAGAACCTGTTATGTCTTGTGAATTCCTGAATGCTTTTCTGTAATATATATATATATATATATATATATATATATATATATATATATATATATATATATATATACAAACACACATTTTTTTCTTGTTGCTTCCAATATTTTCTCTTTATACTCGAAATTTCAAACTTGGCTATTATGTTCCTATAAATTTTCATTCTAGAATTTCTTTCAGGTGGTTATTGGTGTATGTTGTTTTAGCTCTACTTTTCCTTCTCATTCTAGAATATCATGATTTTTTTCATATTATTTTCTTATGATATTATATTCAGATTTGCTTTTATTGTAATTTTCACATAGTCTGACAAATTTTATATTTCTCTCTCTTTGCTCTGTTTTCCAGATCAGTTGTTTTTTATTTTATTGAAACACTTTAGATTTTCTATTTTTTCTTATAATGCTCAATCTAGTTTTGAAGGACATGTTTTCTTCTTTAAGATTTTTTTAATCTCTTTTTCTAATTGGATTTTACTTTCATACTTTTCTTGAACTGCTTTTGTTTTGTTTTGTTTTTCTTATTTCCCATCATTCTCTTTTATTTGATTTTTAAATTCCTCACAAAGTTCTATCAAGATTTGTTTGGGGACTTGTGATCAATTGAGATTAATCTTTAGGACAGAAATGACTTTTTTAAAAAATTTCAATATCCTCCTCTGAATATAAACCCATCTTCTTTTCCTACAAAGTAGCTGTCAATGAGCTTATTCTTTTTCCTTTGTTTAGTTATTTTTATTTTTAATTGGCTTCATTATGTTTTGTGAGGCAAAAGTTCATGAGGTAAAAGTTGCTAAGGTAAGATTTCTTGAGTCAAGTGAGGTGAAATTTTTTGAGGCCTAACCTGCTTCTTCTCAGGGTTAATTCAGTAGAGTAGGTTTAAGATATCTAATCTTCTTCTAGACCAAACTTCAGCTGCTGGAGATACAAGATTCTTAGGTCCTAAGACTTATGAGAAAAACTGCTTAACCTTTATTTTTGCTACTCTGTGTTCATCACTAGGCAATTTTCTCTCTGGAGGAAAATATGGACAGCCTGTAAATTTCTGAACTACTCTATCATATTCTCAGAATTTAATTATTTTTTTAATTTGTATTTTCTGGTTTAATTTTTGAATTTCTAATAATTTCCTCTTATTTCCGATTCATTGGTTTTGAGTTCCCTTTGTTTTCTCTTTTTGGCATTTGCAATTTAATTCTCTCTTTTTTAAAATTAGACATTTGTATTTTTTATTTTACTAAAATCTTATAAATAGCTCCTACAGTTATTTATCAATTCAATGACTTTTTTCCTTTGACTTTTAAAACTTTTTTTAAAATTTTGAATATTTAATTATTTTTTTAACTATTCTTCTACTTGGGGTTTTTTAGGTATATGCCCAAATTCTTTTTCTCTTTTGCTGATCATACTGTTTAATAATAATGTTTCCCCCTAAAGAAGGATTACCTTGGCTGTATCAAAAATATTTTTACATTCTGTCCCATTGTTGTAAATTTTATGATTTTTTTCTTTTTTTACAATTGATATTTTATTTTTCCAATTACATGTTATGAAATTTGTTCAACATCCATTCACATGCATATGCAAATCTGCCCTCAGACATTTAATAATTGCCTAACTGTGTGACCTTGGGCAAGTGACTTAACCCCATTGCCTTACAAAAAAAAAACAGTACTCACAGTACTCCATAATATTCATATACCATAAATTGCTCACTGCCAAATTGATGGGCATCTCCTCAGTTTCTAATACTTTGCCACTACAAAAGAGCTGCTAGGAATATTTTGGAACATGTGGGACTTTTCACATTTTTTATGATTTCTTCTGGATATAGGCCTAGTATTGGTATAACTGAGTCAAAGGGTATGATTAGTTTTATTGATCTCTGGACATAGTTTCATATTGCTCTCAATGATGATTTTCTAAACACATTCCTTAAACCAAATAATTCTTTGCGATTATGTTGTAAAATCTCTAAACTTTTATATTAAATTAATTTCTCACAGTTTTATTATTGATTATAATATATTTTTTCTATTGTGACCAAAGGATGTTTGACATTTTTATTTTTTATATCTGTTTGTGAGGGTTTTATGCCATAATATATGTTCAATTTTTGTGAAGGTAACTTGTACTCCTGAGAAATGTGTATATTCCTTTGTTTCTCTTCAGTAACCACTAGGTAAGTTATCAATTTACCAGTCTAACTTTTCTAAAATTCTATATATGTTTTTACTTCTTTCTTGCTAATCTTTTTCTTATATTTCTCAAGATCTAAGGTAAATCCTTTCAAATCATAAATATTGTAATTTTCTGCCTCTTTTTTCTATAATTTGATTAGTTTTTTAAAGTACTTTTATCCTATGTTACTTGGTCAGTTTATAGCATATTGAATTGTATATTATAAAATATTGATAATATTATAATCTGGTACCTTTAAGAATAATATAGATTTCCTGTTTAGAAAATGATACCAGGTCTTTTAATCATATCCATTTTTATATTTTATTGTTGAAGTGTTGGGGGCGGGGGGAAGAGGCTTGGTGGTCGCTTAGCGGGTGAAACATAATCACCTTATAAGGGAATGTTACAGAACTCGGCCCCTCATTGGGTAAGAGTTCATGGGAGGGAGGACAGAAGGGATAAAAGTGTCTGCTGAGAGGTTGGGGGGAGCGGGATGTGATCACAGAAGAATAAAGACTCATTATCCACCTCAGGCGCTCTGTCTGGTTCTTCCCCCATCAAAGAGTGGGGGCCGGAGGTACCCCGAAGACTCATCATGCGTTGGACTGGTGAGTAAGAGGACGGACTAGCATAAAGAAGCCGGCGTTGTAAATAAAACCCCGGCAAGTGGCTCCCGGAACAGGGACCTGATTTTGCTAGGGAACGTCTGAATCCGCTGGTCGGATTCTCTAGACAGCCTCGGTCGTTTCCAACCGGGAGGAAGGAGAGGGCGTTTACTCTCAGATATTGCCTGAAGGACATATCCCTACTGTGTTGACTATGCTTCCTTTCTCTTCCCTTTCTCTTTCCGCTCTAATCACGCTCCTTGCCGTGCTGGCCTGTCTGATTGTGCCCTGCTGCCTCCTTCTCTTTTGCCGAACGGGAATTTTCCAGTTCTGCCACCTGTTAGGATTGCAGCCTCGGCTAGTAGACAGCATGGGGGGCCGGAATAGTATTCCCGCCTTTCAGCCGGAGGAGAAAGGGGTTGTTGCAGCGCAGCTTTATAAACTCTGCGCTAAGCATGGCTGTAAATTACCTATCAAGACGTGCCGTGCTTTTGTTGAGAATATCTGGAACATCTGCCCTTGGGTGCAACATAGTGGGATCCAACCAGATAAATGGAAGGTGGTAGGGCAGCAGATGGCCTCCTATGATGACACCTGCCCGGGAAAACTGACCCCTGAGGATTTTACAGTGTATAAGATAGTGGATGCAGCCCTGCATCCCCAGAAGGTGACTTTGGCACGAACAATCAGCACTCAGGTGGGTAGCTCGTTGGCGGGATCGGATTCAGAGAGCTCAGAGGAAGAGGGAAGGCCACCCCCTCCCCTGTATCCGTGGGAGGAACTTAGAAGAAACAATGGGGGAACAAGGGGCCCCCAGGGAGAAGAAAATGCCGCATGCCCCTCCTTACCGAGACAGAAAGAAAAGGGGGAGGGCGATGAATGTGGCACACTTAGAGATTCAGGGCCGGAAGTTTCCGAGCGCGGGAAGGGAGGGGTGCAAACAGTCCTCAGGGGGTGGCAGGAAGAGGAGCGTGAGTAGGTGGGACCGGGAGGCTGCTGACGAGGAGGGAGGAGTCCGCGCTGATTGGACAGCTGCCGCGCCCCAGGCTTGGCGGCCCAGCCAGGAAACAGAGGCAAAAAATCCCCCGTGTTCCTTGTCCGCCCTTCAGAGATCCCCTCAAGGGCTCCGCCCATCCGGCCTACTTGCCGCGAGTGCCTCCATAGCAATAGAGAAAGGGGAGGAGGTGGACTGGGATGACTGGGGCCTCTACCCGGTATTTACGGACCCCCTTACCGGAGCCCGAGACTACCGCCCTGTCCCTTTTAAGATGCTTAAGGAACTTAAGGAGGCCGTGACTAAATACGGCCCAAGCTCCCCTTATGTAAAAAGACTGATGCAAAACCTCTTCGCTACGCACCCTTGGACCCCTGCTGACTTTGACGAAATTGCAGCCGCGTGCCTGGATGCCTCCTTATATTTAGCTTTTAAGGCTCAGGCCCGCAGAGAGGCCTCTAAGCTGGCAAAATCCCGGGGTTATACTCCCCTGGATTTAGCCATTGACCTCCTGTGTGGAACTGGAGCCTATACTGACCCTGCTGTTCAGGCCCAGTATGGCCAGTTTGAGCTAGAGACTGTTAAAGAAACACATGTTGCAGCTTGGGATAAGATTGGAGCCATGAAAGGGGGGAGAGCCACACAGAAGTTGGTTGGGCTGAAGCAGAGAGCAGATCAGACACCCCTCTCATTTGTGAACGAGGTTAAAGAGACAGTGACTCGTATAATGGGAGACACCCCGGGATCTGATCTACTTATGAGACAATTGATTAAAGAGGGACTTCGCCCCAAAGGGATCGCAGCCATTAGCAGCCTTCCCCCCGACGCTTCATTAGAAGAAATTGTTGACAAATTGCTGGACATGCCCAGCGAGGATTCAATTCAGGCCTTAATGACTGCCATGGAGAACCGGGAGGATAGCCTCCTGACCGCCCTTCGTGGTATGCAGGTGAGACCCACCTGTTTTGGGTGCGGAAAGCCAGGGCACCTCAAAGCACAGTGCAGGCAGCGGCCCCCCTCCACTTCAGTTCCGACCTGTTATTCCTGTGGAAAGCCAGGTCACATAGCCAGGTTCTGCCGATCCAAAGGGAAGTCGGGGAAAGGGAAAGGGAGGGGCCTGGCTGCGGCCCCCCCCCCCCCCCCCCCCCCACCCCGTGCTCGAAGACAGCGGCCCCATCACTGTGACTATCCCCGTGAGGGTTGACTATAGAGAAGGGACACAGCAGAGAGAGATCGGGCCTTGGGAAACCTCGATGATTCCCATCGAGCTAACTACTTTCCCAGCGCTCATCACAGGGGCTGAGAGATGTGTGGACTTAGTCACCCATACCCAGGTCATTTTTGGTCCCGGAAGTCCCACATCCGTAAGGGTCACAAACCCCCACCCCTTTCCCACCTTGGTAAAACAGGGCCAAGAGGTGGGAAAGGCGCTGCCCTTGCGGGCCCCTCCCGCTCATGTGAACTGGGTCCACCCGGTCAGCTCTGGGCGACCACTGTTAACCGTCACGGTGGAAAATCAGAAGCTCGAAGGGATAATTGACACTGGAGCCGATTGCTCTGTCATAAATAGGGGACAGTGGAGGCCCGAGTGGCCACTCCTACAGAGCCCTCAAGCAGTGACGGGGGTGGGGGGCAATAGATCTGCCATGAAAGCAGCACACGCCTTACGGTGGTCAGCTTTGGAAGAATCTGGACTCTTCACCCCACTGTGCCTACCCGACCTCCCTTATGCATTATGGGGTAGAGACATCTTGAGCCAGCTTAACCTGACACTTGCCACCCCTGATAGCCTGCGGGGAAATTAATTGGGGCCACTCTAGAGATGAGCTTTTCCCCCAGAATAACATGGATTAATAAGAAACCTATTTGGGTTGAGCAGTGGCCCCTGACAAAAGAAAAGCTCATCGCCCTCACAGACATAGTAATGACCCTCCTGCGCGAGAACAAAGTGGAACCGTCCCTTAGCCCGTATAACTCCCCCGTCTTTGTCATAAAAAAGAAAGGGGGGAGTTGGAGAATGTTGATTGATCTTCGGGCAGTAAATGCCAACATGGTACCCATGGGGACCCTCCAACCTGGTCTCCCTATGCCCACTGCAGTCCCACAAGGGTGGACTATTATAGTGATTGATGTTAAAGACTGCTTCTATAGCATTCCCCTCCACCCGGAGGACAAAGAAAAATTTGCCTTTTCCCTCCCCGCGATCAATTTCCAAGCCCCCAGTAAACGTTATCAGTTCACCGTCCTACCGCAGGGAATGGCCAATAGCCCCACCCTGTGCCAGCTTTACATGGATACTCTGCTACATCCTATCAGAAAAGAATTCCCGAATTGCATGCTCCTACATTACATGGATGATATCTTGATTGCAGCACCTTCTGTGACGGGGGCTCGGGCTTGCTTGCAACGCACCACCCATGTCCTCCGCAAGAAGGGGCTTCACATAGCCCCGGAAAAGGTACAGATGGATTTCCCCTATGATTACTTGGGGCATAGGATTTTTCCGGGAAAGATTAGTAGGGCACTTCCTCCGATCAACGTCGAGGGATACACTACTCTTAATGATTTTCAGAGGCTTGTTGGCGCCATACAGTGGCTGCGTCCCGCTATGCCCCTCCCATCCTCCTTAATGCAACCTCTATATGATGTCCTTAAAGGCGACTCCCATCTGTCATCCCCTAGAAGTTGGACCCCCCAGGCAAGACAGGCGCTCTCGGAAATTTTCCGCAGAACCTCTTCCTTCTTGGTTCAATACGACCCGAAGTCGCCTGTCCTCTTCCACACACTGGGGGACAGTTCCCTTGGCTGGGGATGTTTATTCCAGAGACATGGATGCCTTGAATGGCTATACCCCCGGACCACTAAGAGCATCATCCGGGACCGGTGGGAGGCCCTGGCCTTATTTTGCCTTCAGGCCTCAGAGCAATGCCAGCGTCTCTTTGGCCTCTTGCCTGTCCTCAACTTTACCCTCCCAGAGGAGGTGACCCACTCGCTAGTTGATAGATCTATCGCTTGGGCCACTGTCCTGACTACCCTCTCTCAGACCAGACTCATGCCACCTCCCGTGGTTAGAGTGTTCGCTGAACTGCACCTTTCCCGCCCGCGCCCTCTAGTGTCCCCAGAACCAGTGACCGGCCCTAATGTCTTCACTGACGCTACCAGGTTGGGCCGTGCTGTGGTCCATGACCCTGCTAGACCCGCCACCTGGATTTTTGATACCCCCTTTGACTCCACTCAGAAGAATGAACTATATGCTATACTTCAGGCTTTCCGTCTCTACAGAGACACCCCTTTTAACCTTATTACTGACAGTATGTATTGTGCCATGCTAATCCCTCGTTTAGAAGATGCCTTCATTTCCTCGACTTCTTCCATTAGCCCACTCCTTATACAGCTGCAATCCTCCCTCCGTGATAGAAACCACCCCCCTGTTTGTTCTTCACGTGCGCTCTCACGTTTCTTCCACCGGCCCCATATTCCAGGGCAATGCGGAGGCAGATAGGGCTCTCTTGTTAAACCTGTCCACACCTGCCCAGCTGGCACATGGTAAGTATCACTTGTCATCCAGGTCGCTCCGGCGCCTATACAGCATTCCCCGGGAGGAGGCTCGCCAAATTGTGCACTCCTGCACTTCTTGTGCTCCCTTTAGACAAGCCCTCCCCGCGGAGGGGTCTAACCCACGTGGGGACGGCCCCAATGCTCTTTGGCAGATGGACATTACTCACCTGGGTCGTAAGTACATCCATGTCTCGGTGGACACCTTCTCCTCCTTCACCTTCGCCTCTCTACAGCCAGGAGAAGCGGTTTAAACACGTTCTCTCACATCTATATGCCCAGATGGCTGTCTTAGGCGTCCCCTCGCCTATCAAAACCGATAATGGGCCCGCCTACACCTCGAGAGCCTTTGCTTCCTTTTGCAAAGAATTTTCCATTTCCCATTCCACCGGGATCCCTTACAATCCCACTGGCCAAGCTTTGGTAGAAAGAGCAAATCGCACACTCAAAACTACGCTCTTTAAACAGAAAGGGGGAGTTGGCAGGTCACTGACCCATTTAGACCTGTCTCAGGTACTATTTACCATGAATTTCCTACAAGTCAGGGATGACGGCACTACAGCTGCCCAGAGATTTTTCTCCCCAAAAGGACATGCTAAGAAAGAACCAACGCTCCTGCCCTCTCCCACCAAGGCCCTACCAGGCTCTAAAGTCATGTGGAGAGATGAAGAGGGAGGTTGGCATGGCCCTGTAACGGTAAAGAACAGAAGACAGGGCCACCTGTCATTTCATCCCGAGGATAAGATAGAAGAGCCAGAAAGATGGCTCCCTGTTTACAAGATAAGAGACCTTGATTAATGCCCAACCCTACGGGGGTGAGAGGAATTTCTTCCTTTTTCAGGCCTTCTGATCGTCGTAGGGATCCTTGGAGGTGCTCCATCTGAAGGAAATCCGACATGGGGAATACTCCGAGTTATTCCCTCTCCCCTTCCGGTAGCACGGAACTCCCCGATCTACCCTCGCCTGCTAGTGACCAATACATCGATGGGGCTCCCTTCTGCATATATGGACCCCGCTGAAGCACCGGTCCAGAACTCCTTCTGCTGGGACCTGAACAACTCCCTATGTTTCGACATCGGGGAAGAAAATCGGTCCTGGAACTTCAACTCCACAGGGCAGAACGATTTTAACTATAGCACTGCCCCGACTGACCCCTGCGTCGGCCTTTTCCCGCAGACGACTGTCAGCCCAGCAGGGACAAACAAAAAAAAAAAAAAAAAAAAAAAGGGGACCCAGCTCCGAGGCCTTCTGGGTTGGCGACCCCTGGTGAATCAAACTCAACGGGACTTCACGATTCCTTGGTGGGGCCCCTCATGTGTGGCCACAGGGGAAGACATCGAGGATCCCATACCATGGAGGGATTGCCAGATGGCGGGAGGATACCCCCTTGAGGGTGAACAAGGACGCTGATTCTGGGAATCACCCTACTTGTTGTCTGTTTCTGCCGCCTAGCTAGGCGACAGAGGGGCTATATGCTTCTTACTCAGAAAGCCTTCATGGCCATGGAGACGGGGGAGGATCCCCAAGTCTGGCTAGCTGCCATGCATGACATGTGACACCTAGGGGTAAGACAAGGTAAACCCCAAGACGGGCAACCTCTCCTAACCCAGCCACCTAAGACAGGCCCTGAGGGTGTCGGGCGCCTAGGACGGGCAAGGTCCTGGGTTGAAGGAGATGACCTAAGACAGGGTTCCTCGCCCCCGGCTATCAGAGGCCAGTAGAAATGACACCACTTAAGGCTAACCTCAGCACCGCTTAAGGTCACACCAAGTGATAACCTTGTAAAACAGAAAGGGGGAGATGTTGGGGGCTGGGGGAAGAGGCTTGGCGGTCGCTTAGCGGGGGAAACATAATCACCTTATAAGGGAATGTTACAGAACTCGGCCCCTCATTGGGTAAGAGTTCATGGGAGGGAGGACAGAGGGGATAAAAGTGTCTGCTGAGAGGTTGGGCGGGAGCGGGATGTGATCACAGAAGAATAAAGACTCATTATCCACCTCAGGCGCTCTGTCTGGTTCTTCCCCCATCAAAGAGTGGGGGCCGGAGGTACCCCGAAGACTCATCACGCGTTGGACTGGTGAGTAAGAGGACGGACTAGCATAAAGAAGCCGGTGTTGTAAATAAAACCCCGGCATTGAAGAAAATGATTATTCCATTTTCTGACCCTTCTTTTAATTCTGTATATTTATGTCTAATGCATTTTTTGACAAACTCACACTCACATACATACAAAAAACAATTTTTCCTTTTAATTCATTCTGTTTTCATCCCTATTTTATTGATTAGTTCATCTCATGAATATTCAGTTATGATTTTAGTTATCTTATCTATTATTCCTTATTATTATTTCCTGTTTTGTCCTGTACCGTCCCCCACCAAATGCACACCAAAGTTCGCTTTGCATAAAGAAAGTGATGAAGAAAGAATATTGTAACTGTAATTGAAGCAGTCTACTCTACTTCTCAGTGACTCCTCTCTTCCCTTTACTCAATCCCAATCACTGACTCTTGTTCTTATTTTACTTCCTTTTAGTATCTAACTATAAACCTATCTATCTGTCTAATCTCTAGATATATGAAATATATAATTAATTTGCCTTTCACATGAAGAGATGACCCTTCTCCATTCCAATGCATTATTCACTACATTCATTAAATGACCCATTCCATTATTTCTTATCTATCATGTTTCCCTTTTGTTCATCCCTGATTTTTCAACAGTCTTCAACGTTTCATTGTTTACTTATTTCTTTCCTATTGCCTCCCACCTGTTCCTGTCTCTCTCATCCTCAAAAATTCCTCAGTTGATCAAACCATCCTTACTGGCTATTGCTCTTCATCTCTCCTCCCTTTTGAGACAAAATTCCTTGAGAACACTTTCTGCAATCAAAACCGCCACTTCCATTCTTTTCACTCTTAAATTTCTCAGTCTTCATTCATCTTGACCTCTTCACATTTTCTGATACTGCAGATTGCCTTCTTCTCTTTGAGATATTCTTCTCCTTGAGATTCTCTTCTTTCTGGGCCCCCTCCCCATCCTATTCTCTCCTATTTCTGTTTCTACTATGTCTGATTGTTCATTCAAAGTCTTCCTTCCTGGATTTCTGTGATGGGTACCACATTTCTCCCAGTCAAGCAGGCTCAAAATATTAATACATCCTTGATTCTTTTCTCATCATATTCCCCCTTCTCTCCTCTAACATGGCCAGCACTCTTATTTATGCCATGCATCATTTCATGTCTATATTATTGCAATAGCCTCCTTATTAGTTTTCCTGCTTACAAATTGTCCTCACTCCAGTCGTTGCTCCAGCTATCTATCAAATAAATGTCCTAAATCACAGGTTTCCTCAACATGTATTTACCTTCTCTCCTTATTAGACTAGTATCAAATATAAAATTCTCTGTTTGATATACAAAGCTTTCTATAACCCCCCTTCCTTTTGAATCTTCTTATTGCTTACCTTTCCTCTCAGATTTATTTTACTCTCATCTAAACAAGACTTGCTATCTCCCTACTCAGAATATTTTCAAAATCTCAAATACTTGAAATCACTTCCTTTCCCATATTAAATGGGCATAGTGGATGGAGACCCGGACCTGAGATGGAGCTAGTCCATTGAATTCTTTGTCCCAGTTTATTTAACTATAAAATGAAATCATAACACTGCCTGCTCCCAAATGATTTGTGAGGGTCAAATTAGGGAATGTATGAAAAGTGTTCTTAGATACTAAATAAATGCCTTCTTTTTAGGAAGAAGGGAATAAATTACTTCTCCTTTATCATATTTATCTACTAATCTTTCTGGTTTCTTTCAGGTTCCAATTGAAATTCCTTCTACAGGGTGTCTAGGTGGCACAGTGGATAAAGCACTGGCCCTAGAGTCAGAAGTACCTGAATCTGAACTCAGACACTTAATAATTACCTAGCTGTGTGGTCTTGGGCAAGCCACTTAACCCCATTTGCCTTGCAAAAAAAAAAAAAAAGAAAGAAAGAAAAAGAAATTCCTTCTACATGAAGTCTTTCAGAATTCTTCCTTGTCAAAAATTATCTGACCTCTGCTGATTAACTCCAATTTATCCTGTATAGTGATTTATTTATTTGTTTGTTTGTTTGTTTATTTATTTATTTGTTTGTTTGTTTGTTTATTTTGCTTGCTTGCTTGCTTACTTATTTATTTTTTTGCAAGGCAATGGGATTGAATGACTTGCCCAAGATCACATAGATAGGTAATTATTAAGTGTATGGGGTCTTATTTGAACTCATGTACTCCTGTCTCCAGGGCCAGTGATCTCTCCTAGCTGTGCCACCTAGCTGTCCTGATAGTGTTTTTAAATAGTTATTTTCATATAGGTTTCCTCCATTAAACTATGAGCTCCTTGAAAGCAGGGACTTTTTTCCCTTTGCTTTGTAACCAAGTAATTCTGCTATACAATAAATAAATAAAACACTTAAAAATGCTTATTGACTGATTGATTGATTGACCCTTTTTAGCTATTTCAACACACTCTGGTGTGAAATATATTTTACTTGTGACCATTTCCTTGTGATTCCATCTTCCTTCATTAGCCTCCCTTTCCCCTTTTCCAATTTCCTCCTCCTTTCAAGTCAAGTTTAAAATATTTACATCAAACATTTTTATGTGTATTTATGCATGTGTGTAAAAGCCTCCTTAAGTTAATTCAGAGGAGTGATATTTATATAATGGTATCTTCCCCAATCCATTCCTCTCTTTGCAACTTATGAATCTTAATTATGAGGTCATACTTCTTTATTTTTCTAATGAATTCCTTTTTCCTTCCTTTTTATTTCCTCTCTTAAAATCATAAAAATAGAAATAAAAACAGAAATAAAAAATAGAAATAAAATAGAATAAATAATATAAATAATGAATAAAATAAAATAAAATAGAAATAAAAAACAGTTCCTATTTGTTATTTAATCCCTTTTCAAGTGATTTAAATTCCCTATTCAAGGGAATATTCACATGTTGAAAGGTCATTTGTTTATCACATACCTATGAGATGTGTTGTTTTAATTTGCATCTTTCTGATTAATAGTGATTTTATTTTTATATAAAATTAATATTATTTTATTTTTGCCAATAACTGCTTTCATTGACATTTTATTTTTCCAAATACATGTATGAAAGTTTTTCAGCATTGATTCATATGCATATGTATATTTTTAAACTATGAAATTCCCTTTCACCCTCCCTTCCCAAACCCTCCCCTCAGCAGGGAACAGTCAGGTTAACATTGTAAATACATATTTTTAAAAAACATGTCTACAGATTAATCATTTTTGGTCTGAGGAATTAGGTTTAAGGGAAAGAGATATAGAAAAAATAATTATTGTAGAGAGTTCAACAGATTCTGAAGGTTTTTGGGGGGGGTTTTTGTTTTGTTTTGTTTTTCTTTCTCTGGATGGCTATAATATTGTCCAAGGTCTATCTAATACAATTTACCTAGCAAAGATGTCTTCAGCATATATAAGTATGTGTATATGTATACACATACATACATATAAATATATATATATATATGTAAGACTTTGAGTTCCATAAATTTTTCTGTCCTCCCTTCCATTTCTCTTCCCCAAGACAGCAAGCTATCCTATACAGATTATACATGCAAAATCATGTTAAACATATTTCCATATTAGTTATGTTGTAAAAGAAGAAACAGAACAAAAGGTAAATACCAGGAGAAAGATAAAAACAGTGAAAAGAAAATGCTTCAGGCTGCATTCAGACTCGAAGTTTTTTAGAATAGTTTTCCATTACATTCATATATACGACAATTTAGTCACCATTACCCATTTGATGCACATTCCTACTATTTCTAATTCTTTACCACATTTAAAAGGGCTACTAAGCATATTTGTATACATATGTGTCCATTCCTCTGTTTAATGATATCTTTGGGATATATATTTAGGGATATATATTTGGGATATTATTGCTGAGTCAAAGGTAATGCACAGTTCTATAAATTTTATAAATTTGATTGTATATAGTTCCAAATTGGATGGATCATCAACAATACAATTTTCTCACATCTTCTCCAACATTTATCACTTTCCTTTTCTATCATATCAACCAACTGATAAGTTTGAGGTAATATCTTAGAGATGTTTTAATTTGAATTTCTCTAATCAATAATTTATATAGAGCATATTTCCATGTAATTCTAAGATAACTTGAATCTTTTCATATGAAATAATTCCTTTTTTGTGTCCTCTGACCATTTATCAATTGGCAAATGTCTCAAAATCTTATAAATTTGAAAGTTCCTTATTTCATTAAATGTCCATCTCCACCCCACCCCCACCCCCATAGGATTATGCTCAATTTTGCTGGGTGGTTGATTTTTGGTTGTAATTCAAGCACCCTTGCCTTCCAGAATATCTTATAATAAGCACTGCAATCCTTTAATATGGAAGCTGACAAATCCTGACTATGGCTCTTTAATATTAGAATTGCTTCTTTCTGGTTGATTTCAATATTTTTTCTCCTGAACGTTCACAATATTCCTTGGAGTTTTCTTTTTGAAATCTCTTTCAGAAGGTGATCACAAGAAGTCATTCTTTCAATGTCTATTTTACCCTCTGGTTATAGAATATCAGGCAGTTTTCTTTGATAATTTCTTGAAAGATGCTAACTTGAATCTTTTTTTTAAACTTGGTTTTCAAATAGTCCTAAAATTTTTAATTATTTCACCTGATTTGGTTTCTTTAAGTTAGATATTTTTCCATTTAAGTATTTCACATTTTCACCTATTTTTTTCATTTTTTTGATTTTGTTTGACTGATTATTGAAGCCTCAAAATGTTATTATCTTTCACTTATCCAATTCTAATTTTTAAGGAATTCTCTTCTTCAGTTAGCTTTTGTACCTCCATTTCCATTTGACTAATTCTACTTTTTAAGGAGTTGCTTAGTGAATTATTTTTGCCATTTGGTAAATTGTTGTTTTAATTTTAATAAAAGTATTCATTTACTATTTCAACTATATGCAAAGATTGTTTTTCAAATATCCTTTTTTTGGTAAGGTTTTGAGTTCCACATTTTTCTCCCTCCTCCTCCCCTTGACAGTGAGCTATCCATCCATCCATTCATCCAACCATCTATATCTATCTATACATATATGACTATGCTTTACAGATTTCCATATTAATAATATTATTTAAAATATAATTCTATTTTTAACGGAATTATATTACTCCCTCAATTTTTGTTTTTCCTTTTCTAAACTGTTGACTATCTCTTGCATCACTCTCATTTCTGTCCCCAATTTTTCTTTTACCTTTCTTATATGGTTTTTAAAATTCTTTTTTGAGCTCTTCTAAGAGCACTTTTTTTGGATTTGAGACCAATTCATATGCCCCTTTGAGGCTTTCCATAAAGGCATTTTTGATATTGCTATCCACTTCTGAGTTTGTGTTTTGATCTGCTCTGTCACCTTAGTAGCTTTCTATGATCAGGACTGCTTTCTGGATTTTGTTGATTTTCTAATATATTTCATGACTTCTAAAGTTGAACTCTCTTCATGGTGTACTGGGGGCATTGTTTCAGGCTTCTTGTGCTGGGAATCAGGGATCTGGTCATGACTTTCTGCAGTGGAGGCCTCAGGTTCTGGTGTTATCCACTGTACTAGGGTAGTGCAGCCTAGTTGCACCTGTGTGCTCTGGGTTTTGGGGTTGGCATTTTATCTTCTGCACTGGGAGTGGAGCCCTCACATCTTCTCTGCTTCTCTATAACATTGACCTGCTGAACCAGGACTGTGAGGTCATGGCTGATCTCTGATATCGCTAACAGTTTTTATACTGGCTTGCCCAGACACTGTCTATGTTGAGCTGAGTTCCCCTTTTACCCTAGTAAGACAGTCCTTTGCTGAAGTCTTCTAAATTATCTTAATATGAAAAATTGCTTTACTCTGTCCCTTTGTAAATTCTGTTGCTCCAAAATCCATGTGAAAACTTGATTCAATATTGTTCTCAAGGAAGCTGGAGAGATTTCAGGCAACTTCCTGCTTTTCTCTGCTGTCTTGGCTTCATTTCCAAGTTTGCTATTTTAAGGGCACAAGGATGATATTTGTCCCAGAAATATGTAAATCCAGAAAGGGATGATCATACAGGTTTCAGCTACAGTAACTTGTAGAGTCAAAGATTATGGTCCGTTTTCATATGCTGGGATATAAAATTGAAAAGGTCCTTAGAAATAATTGCAGTACTCTGTGGATTCAGTGTGAATATCTAAATTTTACACGTTAGTTGGGCAAACTTAGGCAAATTACTGAGCACTTAAAGACCTCAGTTTCTTTTTTTCATAACGTAAAAAGTTTCATATTAATTAGCTTTGAAAGGTACTTCAGTTTTCAAATGATCCAACCCGGTGAATTTACATGACAATCTGAACTTAGTCAAACTCAGGAATTCTAAATCTAAACCTATTTCATTTGGCAAAATGAAATTGGCTATTAAATTGTACATAAACTGTTGATATTTTCATTGAAAAACATTCACATTTTCAAAATAATGATAATTTATTAAAATGATATTGCTATAGGTTGAAATCACCATGAGGAATTTCCAGCATAGTGATGACCTAGAAAGTGTTTATTCACTTTTGAGGAAGTTCAATAGCTTATTTATAAATAATAAAGATGATCAGGAAAGCTAGAGACAGACATACACACATGTAATCTTTCCTGCGGCTTGAATGTTTAACTTTGCCTTAACGTAAACATGGTAAGAAATAAAAAATGAATGGAAATTAAATATTAATATCTATAAACTCAAAAAAGATCTTAAACAGTATTGGGAAGTCATAATCTCATATTTAAAAGGAAGTCTTAGAAATCCTGAAGGATCTTTGGATAAGAGTGTAATCATTATTATTCCAAAATAAAGAAAGAATGTTATACTTTCATTTACCTGGAACTCAATAATAAAGCAATTTTTCCTCACTAAGAAATGGGTAGGGGAAGAAGTTTTTGAGCAATGAAAATAGAAATCAAAGATCATACAGAACATTTACTTTACTCCCAGAGGATTTCTTTGGACTTTCCAATATAGGCAGTTGACAAAATAATAAATTTACTTATCTGGGCTCTAATCTCACACTGGATTGAATGTAGCAAATTTGGAGAGGCTAGGTGGTGCAGTGAATAGAGTGCCGGCCCAGGAGTCAGGAGTATCTGAGTTCAAATCCTGCCTCAGACACTTAAAATTACCTAGTTGTGTGGCCTTGGGCAAGCCACTTAACCCCATTGCCTTGCAAAAACCTTAAAAGAAGAGTAGCAAATTCAAAGTAGGGAGAGATTGTATTATGGGCAATGACACCAAGAGTAGAAAGAAGTAATGTTTGGTCTGGCCTCATTTAATGTAAAGACAATCAGAATTATATATTTAAATAGGATCATAAGAATAAGGGTGCAAAGGAGTCCTTGGAGATTATTTAGTCCTATCTCTTCATTTTATCAATAAAAAAGAGCAGCCCAGGGAGAATTATTTTGTCCAAAATAACATAGGTGGTTAATGTTAACCTCTGAATTCATTATTGCAACATAAACTCAATTTAAAAAAAAAACCTAACATTTATAATATCTTCTATTGTCCAGATTAAATTCTATTCTATCAAGAAGTCAGGGGAATATGTAATCTATTTTTAAATGATTATCATTTGAAATAGTTAAAACATTAAAAATCGGACAACTTTCATTTATATAGAAAAAAATCAATCCTTCAATAACTGAATTTTTATTCTCATTGCTTTTGAAGCCTTCATTAGGATTGATAAGTTTATAAGTAATTTTCTTTCCTTTCTCAGAATGTTCAAAAATCTAAACGTCTGGTAGAACAAAGGTATTTTTTTCTTTTTTCTTTTCTTTTTTCTTTTTCTTTCTTTTTTTGGGGGGGGAGAAGAAAGGGCCTTGTATCAGTGAAAAGTTGGAAATAATTTTGACAAAAGAACTTTAGACTAAATCAGGAAAGATTAGACTATAAGAACAGCAACAAGAGGTAATACTTTTATTGCTTTTCTGCAAAGTAAATATCATCTCATATTAGCCTCACAACAAACCAAAGAAATAAGTACAATTATCCCCATTTATGCATGAGCAAATTCAGGCAGACAAAAATTTAATGATTTGCCCAGGGTCACAAAGAAAACATGTATTTGAAGCTGGATTTTACTTAAAGAATTACTGATTACAGGCCTAAAATTCTTATCCTTTAGGTCATCTAATGACTCAATTCTATACCACATACTAGCTACATAACCATGGAAAAGTCTTTAATTTCTCTGAAGTTCTATGGCCTATTCTTTAAAGTGAGCTCAATAACACTTTATGCTTCTTATTTCACAGATGTGTGGTCATGAAAGCACTAAATAAGTTGCTATGCATACTAAAACATGATCTATTATTATTAATAATAGTAAATAATTACAGAATAGAATAATAAGTTACATGACACTGTGGGTAGAATGTTAGACAATCAGGAAGACGAGTTCAAATTCTATTTCTGTTACTTAATAGCTATATAACCAAGTGAATGTTATAATAATAATAATATTAATAGTAATACCTAGGCTGAGGCATAATAATACTAGTGGCATTTCACAAGGTGGTTATGAGGTCCAAAAGAGATATTATATGTTATATAAAAATCATTGCAAAATTTTAGGTGTTATATATCAAGTAATTGCAATAGACTCAGAAACAGAAAGACCAGAATTTGAAGCCTGCATCTACATTACTATTAGCTGTGGAAGCATAGGAAAGTCAATTAGCCCCTCTCAGTCTCAGTTTCCTTATCTATAACATAGAAGTAATAAAAATACATATATAAGATGTTGTATATAAAATAAATGAAATAATTCTTGTAAAGCACTTATACAATAACTGTCATATAGTTGGCACTTAACAAATTCTTGTTCCCTCCTTCCCCCAACCCCACTACCATTGAGATAAAGTATATAAAGCGCTTAAGAACCTTAGGGTGCTCTATAAATGTTTGCTGTCATCATTATTGTTAATGTCATTCTATTCATCCTTTTTGATGAAGTTAGGATTGAAGTGATACTGGTACAGGTTGCTATCTTGACATCTTTTATGTTGAACATTTTGCAGACTATTGCACAGATAGAAAAAAATGACTGCTTTTTGTAATTAAACAACATACTGGATGTTAGCTCATCTTCTGTATGCTCATTGACAGCATATTCAGTGGTAGACAGGGTGACAGGACCAATATGCACCTCATGCTGTTACTACAGAGTTTTGATTTCATCTACGGAGCCTCCATATATTCACTGCTTCCCATGCCAGAGCTTGACAGTTATACATTTATATATGGTATTGCAAAAGCTAGTAAAAGCATTGGTCATACACTTTTATCTCATTTTAATAATCACAATAATATTATTGTGAATGTCAAATGGAATGAAACTGGACTCTAACTTGTGAATGACCGGAGTTGAACAGAGCAGGATAGACAGGAGAGTCAGAGATCAAACAGAAATTTCATAATATTTTCTTTGAGGAAAACAAATTGCAAGCAAGCACTCACATGTTCTGGAGCCCTTCCACTAATGGAAGGGATTAGAGGCAGTTGGTGAGATTTCAGTACTTATACCTATGATAATGATGATGATGTTTTTCCTTCATTCTGGAAGAACACAATGACACCAGGGAGGTGATGCCATGACAAGCACATGAATTGAATTTGAGTGAGAGGGTGTTGTGTTAAATCACCAGCCTCACTTTCTCCTCAAAAGCCATTTGGGTCCAATGACTAGATATCAATCAGGACAATGGGAGATGGCCCTGGATGTGAGGCAATCAGGCTTAAGGGACATGCCCAAGGTCACACAGATAAGTGTCAAGTGTCCGAGGTCAGATTCAAACTCCCATCCTCCTGACTCCAAGTCCACTGTACCACCTAACCGTTCCATACCTTTGGCTACATAGTGAGATGTAGCCCAGACAATGAGATGTAACAATAAAAATGAGACACATATGATTAATAACAGAACTTTATATCTAGAACATGGAAAAAGCAAGTGCTTATCCAAGCTCAGAGCTTATCCAATGCTTGTGGGAAGCAATTCTGAGATTTTGAAGTGAATGAGGTCATTCAGAGGGTGAGGAAAAAGGAGAGTTATTATTCTAAGTTCAGGGCACAACTTGCTTGATGGACTGTAGATATGGAAAAAAGTTTCTCTAAATATCTTGACATGAAAAAGTTATATCTTTATACACTAATTTCTGTAGTTTATTTGTTGAATACTACTGTTATTGTGGGGATTTGTTATTTGTTAATTTATGAAGCATGGCAAACTCTTGGAGTTTTCATTCTGGCCACCATATTATATTTTTATCGTTATTCAGTAGGTTTGAATATTATGTAACCTACAATGAAGCTTATGTTCTAAAATTTCCATTTTTCTCTCCTTCAGTTAGTATATCTTCAGTTAATATATATATATATATATATATATATATACATACATACATATATGTATGTATAGGAAAAAACAAGAACTAAGCAAAACTACAATTAGGCAATGAATCCAGAATCCAAGCAAGGGCTAGATAGTCAGATATAAGGAGATGACAAAGACCGAGTAACAAAAGAGTTAGGATTTCCAGGTGGAAAGAGGGTGATTAGCTATCAGAAATTTAAGAGCAAAATCTGGACAATAAGAAATAGCATCCAGGGACTAACAAGTGCATATTCTACCTATTAAGGGACAGAAACAAGACACTAACCTTTTGACAATCTAAAATTTTTACAAGTTAAGGTAAATTCAACCATTCACTTCAACAAGCATTTATTTAGCACCTATCTGGCACGAGGAACTATTTCATACAAAAAAGCAAGACAGTACCTACCTTTCTCTCAAGGAGAACCAAGGACAAAAGGAGGGTGATATCCTGATTGGCAGATGAATTGGATTTGAGTGAGACAGAGCCATACAAAGTCATTAGCCTCAATTCTCCTCCAGAATCATTGGGAGCCAATGCCAAGATATGGGTGAAGGCCAGCAGCAATGGTCCAGGAGGCACTGAGAGATCATCATCTTTTCAAGACAGGTCTTTCTGGGATCTCAGCTTGTCTAAGCAATGGCCATTGCTCAATATACATAAAGGTAGGTAAGAACTGAGGCAAAAGATGACTCAGTTTGCTTTCCCTAAAGAATCAATCTAAGAAGAGAAGGCCCTCAGTATTTCTAGTCAGAACAGAAAAAATGACTATTTATATTCAGATCCATCAAAATCCATCCAAGCAATAAGTAACTGAGGCTTGGGTTGGTACCCAATTTTGGCCAATCACTGTGAAGCAGAGAAATTTGGGTTTAAAGGCATAATCAAGTAGTTCCATTTGAATCCCAGTGGGCTTTATCAAACCCTGGTTTTCCTGGGTATTTCAAAAAATCAAAACTGAAAAGTACATGAGACAAGAGTTGATTATTCCAGTTGATTTTTTAAAAGTATAATTAGGGATCCTTTGAAGTTTTTGAGTGTGTGCTTATATTCTTTTTTTAAATCATTTTTGGGGGTAGTTTTTTTTTTGCAAGTCAAGGGGGTTAAGTGGCTGAGCCCAGAATTGAATTCAGGTACTCCTGACTCCAGGGCCAGTGCTCTATCCACTGCACCACCTAGCCACCCCTTGTGTGTGTGTTTAAATTCACATAAAGGTGAGAGAGCACAATGGTCAGATCTGGATTTTGCAGTATCAGTTTGGTAGCTGTAAGGAAGATAAATCAGACAAGAGAGGCAGGATTAGTTACTAAAAGATAGGATAAGAACTTAAACTTAGAGGTTGTATGAATAAAAAGGAATGCATGTGAGAGATGTTGGGAAGTTAGAATCTAAAGCACTTGAAAATTTATGAAATTTACAGTCTGAGGAAGAGCAAAGGGTCAAATTTTAGCTCCATTACTGGTAATCTAAATGGGACCATTTGCCTGAAGTGAAGAGAGAAAGGGTAGAAGTTAAATTATTGCTCTGGGTATGACTGGGTATTCAGTAAAGCTCTGAATGTTATTTGGTAAAGAGAGTTTCCCCTTTGAGAACTGATTATACCAATGAAATCACAGATCCTATCCAAAAAAAAAAAAACAAAACAAAAAAACGAATCAGTAGAATTGTCATTTAAATTGCTGGATCTATTTCCCTTAATAATAATCCATGCTTTGGGATACAAGGCTCAAATTGTCATTTGCCAGTTGCCATTTTATGCAGTCCTTGGAATATTTATAAGGAAATAGAACACAAAAGAAGTAAGGAAAAACATTAAATTTCTGCTTGTTTAAAACACTGGCCTTGGAGTCTGGAGTACCTGGGTTCAAATCTGGTCTCAGACACTTAATAATTACCTAGCTGTGCAGCCTTGGGCAAACCACTTAACTCCATTTGCCTTGCAAAAAAAAAAAAACCTAAAAAAAGTCTAATTGTTGACTTTTGTTTGAATATCAGGAAAGAAATATTTTGAGTCATAATCAGGCAAAAATATCTAACATGGTGGACATTGAAATGTTCTGAAGAAAGTAGTGAGAGTGCAAAGATGTTCTGCCTGAGATGAGACTGGATTTCTAAATTGCATAAATGCAGATAGAGTGACTGTTTGCTTGGAACATCTGACACAAAATCATTACCATAACATCATTTATGATCTACTACAGATCTCCTGAGAGAAGTGCTTCAAGCCTGACATCTGTCTAGGTAAAGTACCTATCACCACAGACTATCTAGCTGCTTCTACAATTGTGCCATTCTACTTTCCTTAATGGGTTGATTGCACAATGGAAAGGGTGCTGGTATTGGAGTCAGGAGAACCTGAATTCAAATGTGACCTTAGACATTTATATGTTTCTAGCCCTGGGCAAATCACTTAACCCTGTTTACATCAGTTTCCTCAATTGAAAACTGAGCAAACCAAAGCAATTGACAAACCACTGTAGTTTTTTTTTTTTTGTCAAGAAAACCCTAAATGAGATGATGAAGAGTTAGACATAATATAAACAATAACAACATCAACTTTTCCCATGTTACTGATGGAGATACCAAACCATCAGTAGGATATAGCTTAGAATCAATGATTCAAAGACTGCAGGGTATCTAGGCCTTGGAAATAATCTGGTCCAACCCATTGATTTTAAAGATGAGAACACTGAGGCTCAAAAATGGAATATGACTTGTTCTGAGTCAGACAAGTAGTTAATAGAAGAACTGGGAACTATATCTGTGTCTCTGATTTCCAGATTATTTTTTCCCAATTACTCTATGTAGATTTTCATATTAGTGTTATTTAATTACTAAAATCTACTTTCACATCAGAAGACTTACCCAAGATAAAAGATCACAAATTCAGAGAATAGAAGCATACAATTGCAAATAAAGACAAAATGAAAAAAAAATGCTTCTTTATTTCCACTTATGGTCAAAAATAAAGCACTATTTGTCCAAGAGTTAGACTGGTTTCTAAGCAATAGCACTAAAGGATAAGTGAAAAAAAAGGTTACAACACAGATAGACCAGAAAATATAAGAATCCAAGATAGGAAGCAGAGGATAAGCCATTTGTTTTAGAATGAACCTAAAAGATCATAATATATATTAAAAAAGTAGAAAATAAAAAGGAAAGGAAGATTTCAAAAAATATTAACATCAATGGCAAGGCATAATTCAAGTAGAGCTCACATAATAAAGACCATGGAACCAAGAGGAGACAATAGGGTTTTTAGAAAATATATAGGATAACATTAGCAGTGAGGAATCAGGAGAGACAGACAGATAGATAGAGCTGGATAGAGATTGAGAGATAATAGAAATAAGAGAACAAAATTTAGATACAATGACAAAATATCATAATCAAAAGCCTGTATCCTGCACAGGGTTGAATGTCAGGGTTGAAAGGAAAAAAAAAAAAAAACAACAGAACATTCCTAAAATAAATGTTACCTGGTTTAAATAGCCATTTTTTTCAGTATAAAAACTTCCATCCCAACTGTCAAAAAATCCCTCCTGTCACAGAACAAGAAGGCTATTATATTAATAACTTTCATCTCTATAGTACTTTTCAAATGTTTAAAAGATCTATCTTCACATGGAGCTTTAGGAAAGTCATTTAATGCCCTGGTATTCAATATCTTTATAATGGGGGGGGTGAACTAAATGGCTTTTGATATCCCAACCAGAAACCCATGTTAAGAGAAAACTAAAACTCTGAAGAGCTAACATATTTGCCAAGGGTTACACAATGAGTATATGTCATATTTCAAACAATTATTTTATTATAATTAATTATTATAATACCCTTTCCAGTCCAACCTAAAAAAACTCTTCATCAAATAAATATTTCTAATACGAACTGACAATTATGTTGTATTTTAAAGTTTGCTGAACATGCTTCATTTCATTAGCTATTAATTTCATTGCCTTATGCAACAATTCTCCAAATCATGAGATTCTTCTGCTTCCTTTTATTAACAATCATATATATTTAGACATTCGCACTCAAATATACTCACACACATATGCATATACCCTCAACATTATTTTTATTAATCTAAAAATAGTCTCCAAATTATATTTGATGACTATATTAGTAAAACATCATATATTGTCTCCTGAATAATACTCAAACTTCTTACCTCCATAATCAAAGTCCTACTCAATCTCACTCCCTGCAATAGTCTCTCTTTTGTTATTACCAAACTGCCTGCAACAAAACAACAAAACTGGACCCCTTTCTATGTCTTTACTTTTCCATCTCCAACCTGACTGTCCTATTCAGTGGAAAGGATTTGGTCTTAGAAAATCCCACATTAAATATATTACATTCCACTAAGTAGGTGTTCTATAAGAACGACAAACTATCTTTGCTTCTCTACCTGGTATGCTTCCATCTCTTTAATCAGAGAAGTATGGTCAATGTAGAATATACAGTCAAATTTAGCTCTGAGCCCCCACCTACTATAAAGTGGTACTAAAACTTCTTCCCTAATTAGCATGGAATCAGTCTTTCTTGCAAAATAGAAAGAATATTCTTAACCAAATACTATGCTTTACTTTTTACATGAGATCAATAACAAGGATTTTTAAAATACTAAATATATACTATTACAATTGTGTGTTCTCAGATTCCCATAAGCTCTTATACTTGTGGATCACTCTGAACCCAGAATTTTCAAGAGGGACATTGTTTAGTTTGATGAATACTCTAACAGTTTCTCATACAGTAAGCAGGCAAAGGGGTATAGAAAATGCAGTAGACTTACCAAATGATTGGTTTATATATCCAAATAAGTCCCAGAGCTAGACTGAGGTTTCAGGAATTCTTGATCTGTATGTTGGCTCCTCCTTGTGGCACAAGACATAGACTCAGTGGGAGACAGAATTTCCTATGGCCAGGACTCTTTTGCCTACAACTCCAAGTACCCATTATCAGGTCTTGCTCATTACTAATGGTACAGTGTACTGCAGGCAAGAGCACATCATATTTTCTCTGTTCCACTCATCATCTTGTCTCCTTTGCCTATATCATTTCTCCTTTGATTGAGTCCATTAGTTCAATTTTCTGGTTTCCAAGAGCTATGTCACATCCTTTCTCTGTCTTATGATTTTTGACATTGAACTTCTATCTTTCAAGGATTATTTAAAATGCTACATGATTCCTGAATTTCTATAAGGAATCTGTTATGTAATATCTATATTCAGATTTCTATTATGTGCCTCTGAATATAGAACGTATCACCACAAATGCCCAGAACCTAGTACAATACCTGATATATAACAAGAGTTTAATGGATGAAAAGTGATTGATTAACTTACTTATTCCTACAAATACAAAATAGATAACAGTCTGGAAATGCTAGCAGAAGCAATAATAGAAGAAAAAAGATTGAAAGAATTAGAATTGGCAATGAAGAAGCAAAACTTTCATTATTTGCAGATGATATGATGGTATACTGAGAGAACCCAAGAAAATCATCTTAAAAAATTCCTTGAAACAATTAACAAATTCAGCAAAGTAGCAGGATATAAAATAAACCCACATAAATCATCAGCATTTATACATATACACACATATATATGTGTATATATATATATATATATATATATATATATATATATATATATATATATATGAACAACCAAGCCCAAAAATAGGAGATGAAAAGAGAAATTCCATTGTAAATAACTGTAGACAACACTAAATACTTTGGAATCTACCTCCCAAGACAAACCCAAGAAACTACATGAACGCAATTATAAAACTGTCCTCAACCAAATAAAGTCAGATCTAAATAACTGGGAAACTGTCAAATGCTCATGGTTAGATCAAGTTAATATTATAAAAATGACAATTCTACCCAAATTAAATTACTTATTCAGTATCATACCAATCAAACTACCAAATAACTACTTTACTGAGCTATAAGAAATAGTAACAGAATTCATCTAGAGCAACAAAAGGCCAAGAATAGAAAGGAACTGATGAAGAAAAATGCAAAGGAAGGTGGCCTAGCTCTACCAGATCTAAAACTATACTATAAAGCAGCAGTCTTCAAAACTTCCTGGTACTGGTTAAGAAATAGAGTAATGGTTCAGTGAATTAGAATTAGGTTCAAAAGAAACTATAATAAATGACTACAGCAATCTACTATATCTCTGGTATAAGAACTCACTATCTGACACAAATTGTTGGGAAAATTGGAAAATAGTATGGCAAAAACTAGGCATAGATCCACATCTCACACCCTATACCAAAATACAGTCAAAATGGGTACAGGATTTAGACATAAAGAACGATACCGTAGATAAATTAATAAACAAATAAAAATACTCTATCTATCTGATCTATGGAAAAGGGATAAATTTATCACGAAACAGTAATTAGAACACATTATGACCTGGAAAATGAAAGATTTTTACTATATTAAATTTTAAAAAAGATTTTGCAATAATAAAATCAATGCTGCCAAAATTAGGAAAAAAGCAGAAAACTGGGAAACAATCTTCACAACCAGAAGTTCTGATAAAGGTCTCATTTCTAAAATAATAAGAGAATTGCATCAAATTTATAAGGTCACAAGTCATTCCCCAATTGATGGTCAAAGGATATGAACAGACAGTTTTCAAATGAAGAAATTAAAGTTATATATATAATCATATTTAAAATATTGCCCAAATTCACTACAGATTAGAGAAATACAAATTAAAGCAACAATGAAGTGTCATCTCACACCTATTAGATTAGCCCAGTTGATAAAAAGGGAAGATATCAATGTTGGAGAGGATGTGGGAGGATTGGGACATTGATGCATTGCTGGTGGAGTTATGAACAGATCCAACCTTTCTGGAGAGCAATAAGGAACTATTCCCAAAGAGCAATAAAACTGTTCATACCCTTTGACCCAGCAATTCCAATTCTAGGACTATATCCAGAATAAATTGTAAAAAAATGGAAAAAGTCCTACATGTTCCAAAATATTCATAGCAGCTCTTTTTGTAGTGGCAAAGAATTGGAAATTGAGGGGATGCCCATCAATTGGGGAATGGTTAAACAATTTATGGTACATGAATACTAGGGAGTATTATTGTTCTATAAGAAACCATAAATGGTTGGACTCCAGAGAAGCACAGAATGACTTACAAGATCTGATCCTGAGCGAAAGGAGTAGAGTCAAGAGAACAACATTATAAAATGAACAACAGTGATGAAAGCAACTTCTCTTCACATAGAGCTAAGATAACTTTATTAGACTGGTTATGGACTATATTGACCCCAACCAGAGGAAGAAAAACAAAACAAAACAAAATGCACAGAAAAAAAAGACACCCCTACTAAATGTGATGAACACTTTATAAAAATTATCTCCTATATATCTTTTTCCCTTTATTCCAATTCCTCATGCCCAAAATTACTAATCTGTAAATATAAAATATGTATGTAAAATGCTAACCTGACTATTCCCTACTGAGGGGAAGAGGGTCGGAAGGAAGGGTGGAGGGAAATTTTGTAACTTAGAAAGATGCATGTACAATTGGATGAAAATTTTAAAAATTAATATATTAAATTTTTTACAAAAAGGAAATAGATACAGTCTTTGATGACATGCTCACACTCTACTTGGAGGAGAAAACACCTATCATAACATTCAGCTTCAATTAGAATTAAATTTAAAGGTTCAAAAGGCCATATAGCAGTGTTCAGAGCTCTGAACGGTATGCAGGTGATAAGATCAGGTGGCTCTTTAGATGCAGTGGAAAAGCAGTTATTAAGATGTGATGATCTTTCTTCTTACTAGGATTGCAGTTAGTGACTCTTAGCTTTACTAAGTTCTAGAAGTATTCAAGTCTACTCTTAAAATTGGAATGAAAGGAAGGGTACAGACTTTACCACTGGGAAGTGGAAAATAAGAGGTTCTCTGTGGAACTAGAATTCTTACTTTTCTGTTGAAGGAGTGAAAAATGTTTTGGAAAGGTGTGCAGCAGTATCTATATAGGAAGTTAGAAGAAAAAAGGAATTTTGGCTGGAATGTTGGAATAAATAGGTTCCTTCTAGTGATTATTCTCACTTTATGCATTAGATGGAAAACTTGCAGAGACTAGAGTGGAGAAGTAGAGAATTGAGGAAGAAGAAAGAACACTCCTCCTGGAGCCCGTTTTTATAATAAAGAATATTAGCACATATTTATCAAAAATTACAGAATGATTTTAGACAACTAATAAGTAAAAGGAGAAAACTAATAGTCATTTACTAATCAATGTAAGAAAGATTTTTGATTTTGAAATATGAGCTTAGAGAATTTAGTTACCCTTTTGCTGTTTCACAGTAAGCCTTCATCCTCAACTCACTTATGTAGAATTGTAAATAATTGATAGTTTAGGCTCCTATATTACAAAATTGAAACTAGCTTTCAAAAACTCTCTCAACTTCCCTTCTCTATCAGAATTTTTTTAGCATAATGAATTTCATTATGTCCCAAAGGAAGAGGTATCCCCAATGCATTGCTAAAAGGAAGCTATCGACCCATTATTTTGTATTCTAGAGTGGAACTTTAATAATTACTCCTTCCTTCTCTTTCATGTATCTGCCTTTAAGGTCTCTCAGAACCTCAGATTTGGAAGAGTTAAGGTGATATCTAGTCCAAACCACATACTAAAAATAAATGTTATGCTTTGATTTTGCATCAGATTCATTTCTGGCCATATTCTACCTCTTACTAACTAGTTCCTACCCTCCACCAGTAAACTGTCCCTTGTAAGATAAAATAAAATTAAAGAGAAGGAAAAATACTTTAGTAAATATGAGCAAAACACAAATAAATCAATGAGCAAAGCACTTACCATGTGCAAAGTATTGCATGAAACTTTGCATGTGTGAATAGAAAAGTAAAATATACATTGCTCTCAAAGAAATTATACTGAATGGGGGGGGGGACACATGGAAGATTATAGTTGCAAGTCTGATAAGTCTGATTAAAATGGTCCTTAGGGAAAACCAGCGAAGTGCATGGTAATGCTTCGTCTTTATGTCATCTTCAATTATCAAAATTATATCAAAGCATTTTCTCAATAATTTTCCAAATCAAAGTTATTTGGTCATTATTACTAAAATGTTCATTTTTCACATTTTGCCTTTTATTTACATTTTTGTAGCCATTGCATATTTTGTTGATTTGGCTTATTTCTCCCCTTATTTCTCTGAATATCAGTTCATCTAAGTATGATGATGATGATGATGATTGTGATAATGTTTGTCCTTTGGGCTTGAAAAAGATCATAACATCAGGGAGGAAATTCTATGTCGAGCAAGTGAGTTGGATTTGAGTGAGGGGGTTACTGTGTTAAGTAACTTAGGAATAACTTGGTGGCACAGTGGATGAACCACCAACCCTGTAATCAAAAGAACCCGAGTTCAAATTAGACCTCAGACATCTGGCACTGAATAACTGTGTGACCCTGAACAAGTCACTCAATTCCAATTGCCTCACATTCAAGGCCATCTCCAGTCATCCCTATCCATATCTGACCATGGACCCCAATGACTCCAGAGGGAAAAGTGAAATTGGTGATTTAGCACAGCACACTTTCACTCAAATACAATTCTTATGTATGTAATGACATAAACCACCTGATGCCATGGTCTTCTTTGTATCTGATTTTTGGGGGACCATATGACCAGCATTGAAATACATGTGACAGAGATGCAGATATTTCATTCATTTTTAAAGATTAATTTCAAAATGCTTTCAAAATCAAATAAACTCTCTGCCAACAGGACTCTATATAGCACTTTATTGATTAGTGCTTGCAAATTATTTAGCACAAGTATTTCATTTAACAGGTGAAGAAACTGACTAGAGATGTTAATAATTTACCTAAGCTTACAGTGTTTCAGAAGCAGAAATGCACATATAAGAACTGAAGTCATAAAAATATTTGAAAATGTATAGGTAAAATCTTACAATTCTTTTTGATGTCCCCCTGTGCCTATATTTGAAATATATATATATATATATATATATATATATATATATATATATATATATTAAGAACTTAAGATCTGAAGTGATATGAGGAATAAGGCCTAATTTGGTCTTTGCCTGATCAGGCAAAAAACAATTCGAATTTATTATCAGAATCTTAAATATTTGTGGGTTGTTTTCTGACTACTTAGTTCTATTGGGGAGGTCCTGAAGAGCTAGTACAGATCCACATTTGCTTCTTAGAGAGTTGCATGGGACACTCTGAAGTTAAGTGACTTGTCCAGGGTCGCACAGTCTATTTGTCTTTAGAGCAGTCGTTATTAACTTCTTTTATGTCATGCACCCTATGACCATCTTGGCGGGGACAAAAAACTACAGACTCTTTTTCTGAGTATTATTTTTAAAATCAAAAAATGAAATACATGGGATTAGGAAGGAAACCAATTATATTGAAATATAGCTATTTAAACAATCAAGTTCCTGGAGTCTAGGTTAAAAATCCCTGCATAAGATGTAGAACTTGAATGGAAGTTTTCCTGATTTCTGAAGCTGATTTTTTATTTTTTATTATAATTATAATATTTTTTTATTATAATTAGTTCAGCCTACCCATGATCAATTGATATTTTTCCAGTTGTTTAGATCTGACTTTATTTGTATGAAAAGTGATTTATAATTGTTTCCATATAGTTCCTGAGTTTGTCTTGGCAGGTAGACTCCCAAATATTTTATATTGTAGGATATAGCTTTTAAAGATGCATTCTAAACATGAAGGAGCGGGGAATGGGAGGTGAAAGTTTTAATTTTAGTGATATGTTGATAGTGCCAACAAAGAAAGCAGCAAGGGCTAATGCAGATACTTTTTTATTGCATTTTAGGTTCTACATTAATATTGTGACTGTGTAGGGACATACTATAATACATATATATATATATATATATATATATATATATATATATATATATGAAGGCATATATGTATTTGCATAGCCTATGTAGTAGAGGGGCAACCAGGTTGCTTGGTGCATATATTGCTGAGTCTGGAGTTGGAAAGATGTAAATCCAAATCCAGTCTCAAACACGTACTTACTGTGTGACATTGGAAAAGTCATTTAATCTCTGTCTTAATCCACTTGAACAGGAAATAGTAACCCAATCCTGGATCTTTTCCCAGAACACCCTAGACAGTGAAAAGTTAAACATGATTGAAAAATGACTTAGCAAGTTTGGGTGTCATCAGAGGTATTCTGTATCAATTATCCAGGCTATCTGGATTCAAAATCCAGCTGCTACAGGCTAGCCAGGTGATTTTAGGCAAGTCAGCTCCCTGCTTTGAGTCTGTCTAGTTAATTGAAAAATGCGAGTTTTCTTGCTACCTCTCTCATGGATTTATTATTAGGATATTGCTTTGTAGATTTTTTCTCAGGCATAATTATTAAAAGTATATAACCCTTCTCTGACCTGTACCAACTGTTACAGCCAGCCTCTTATAGAGAGACCCCCGGATTTAAAGGCAGAAGAGGTTTGAATTCTAATTGTACTGTTTACTAGCTGGGTAATCTTGAGTGAGCCTCAGACACTTTGCCCCTTAGTTTCCTCATCTATGACTTAGAGATCTTTATTTCTATTACCTTGTATAGAAGGTTGCTATGAGAAAAAAAACAATTAACTTGAGCTACTATCAAAATCTTGGAAATTAAAACCATAAGGCAACATAGCAGAGTGAATCAATGTCTGCTCCTAGATGCAAGAAGCCCTGGGTTTAAATTCTCCCCTGGACTATAGTCAATCACATTGTTTTTTCAGTAATTCAAGCTACTTGTTAAAACTTTATAGTAACAGTAATATTATTTTTAAAACAGCTTTGAATGATTAAGTCATTTTGACTATTATAACTACCTATTAACAACAAAGCATCTATGAAGGAGGACTATACATCCAGAGGAAGAACTGATAAGTAGAAGTATGAATATATGTGTGTGTGTATAAAATTATATATATATATATATATATATGCATACACACACATATATACATATATGTGTATATGTGTGTACATAAATATGCTTATTTATGTCTAATAGTAGATACTTCTACAGCAGGGGAGGAGGGAGAGATGAACAAAATTCCGTAATAACTGTTTATATTTTTAAAAGGAATAACAAGTTGGATATAAAGGATTTGTAGTTTCGATCGCAATCATACTTTTATTCTATTATGTTATGGAAATGATGTGTTATTTCATAAAATAAAAGAAACAGAAAAAATCTATAAATTGCAAATGTCTTTCCAATTTTCACTTTCAGTGAACATTTCAACAAATGGTATTTTTTTGTCCCTATTAATTAATGGGTCTAGACCCCGAAAAACTTGAAATTCACTATTTTCACAATTCATAGATATTATGCTATAATGATACTAGTATCACAGATTTGGGGAAGGAATGACTCTTGTCTTTAATCGAAACCAACACCCTCTTTTCACAGATGAGCAAATTCAGGTCCAGAGAATTTAAGGGACTTGCCCAAAGTCAAATATTAGGGACCATAAAGATTATGATTATTAATTTCCATTGTTAAAGTGAGGAATTAATACAACTCTAAATAGGTACTACTTATATGATATGAACAAAGGAGTAATAAAAATATAAATTTTTAAATGACTGTGTGGTTTTTGGATTTTTGTTTTGGTAAAGTATCTCCCTATGAGCACTTAAGACCAAAAATTTACATATGTAAATATAAGTCCAGGAATACTATGATTTATCTCAAGTCTTAGCAGTAAAGTCAAGATTCAAAACCAGGTTCAAAGACATGAAGTACCCCCATGATCTCTCTGATACCTTCTTTATCTCTTAGCAAGTTATCTAAATGAGAGTGGTTCAGTATGGTTCCATAATGTGCCAGCTTTACAATAGAGATCTCTTGCCTGATTAAGTCCTGGGCTTGGGGGTTGAAAGGAACAATGAGCTTGATTAGAGTGTTGAAGAGAAGTACTTTAAGAGGAACACAATGACCCCAGAAGTGCTTTAGAGATTATAAGTAGCAACTTCACATCTCATATATTATGAACAGAGTACAAAAGAGAAGGGGAATGGAACCAATGAAACTAATCTATCACACATGATCAAAGTCTTAGCTAAGCTTTTGTAGGGTGGTTAGTTTTATGAAATCTAGAGAAAAAGTGTCACAAAATAAACATTAAAGGACGATTGTTTATATAGGAAAAAAGAGATATTACAGCATATGCTGGTTTGTTTTTAGAATAAATGCGCGAATGTACAAAATGTACACTTGACCCAGTGGTAAAAGAGAGTTCACTCTCAAACATGTGACCAAATACCCTATATATTTAGTGCTTCAAAGTTCTGGACTTTCCAGAATATAGGTATTGCCTTCCTCCAATCAGATTGCAATTCCTCCCTAATTTATATAGCACTGAATTGAGGTTCCACAACTATATACCAATTTTACCAACATTTACCAACTGGGCTTCAGTTCTCCCATCTGCAACATGAAAGGGATGAAATTTCTCTACACCTAGCTAGCTAGTCTGAGCACATACACACTTACTTCAGATTTTGAATCCATGTGCATGTGCGTGCACTCACACATACCCACAAATCATCTTTCAAAACTATATTTTCTAACTGTTTTCAGCTGGATATCCAGGAATTCCAAAATTCACCTTCTGTTGGCATAGCTCTCTAGCATCTACAGTTGCTTTCAAACTGAGAAGAAGTTGACTGGTACTTGTCTTTCATTATCAAAGAAGACCAAAACCACAACATTATGTTAGAGAGAAACCTGATCAGACCAATATGAACTCATAATGCTCTATCACAAGTAGGGAACAGATAGTCTATGTGAACACCTTGGGTGGCTACTCTAAACTTATGCATCTCTTGTTTCCTTTGAGTTGATTTAATTCTGCCTTGCCCATAGAGGACAGCACCTTCTCGGATGAGGTACACCATGCTGGTGTAATTCTGTACCAGTGTCTTACATGATACTCAATCGATTTCAAAATTCTTAAGAGAGACCTTGTGAGTGACTTGTATCATGTTCTCTATTCCTGTGTGAACTTGTCCTGTGTAACTTCTGCATAAAATAGTCTTTTGGGCAAGTTTACATTTGGAATTTGAACAAACATGATCAGCCCATGAAAGTGTTGCTCTCTGCATTAATGTCTGAATGCTTGGTAGTTTAACTTGAGAAAGAACCTCAGTGCTTGGTATCTTATCCTGCCAGATGATTTTAAGAATCTTCTTTATAATTCAAATGGAAGGGATTGTTTCAAATAGTGTAAATAAAATGATTTCTCTTAGAGAATTCTTCTTGTAGAGTCATAAAATATGAATAAATATGAATTGTGCTAATGTTCTCATTTTCCTGCATCCTTTCCTTCAAGATAATAAACAAATAAATTAAGAAGAGTGAAGTAGGGGTGGCGTAGTGGCATAGTGGACACCAGCCTTGGAGTCAGGAGTACCTGGGTTCAAATCCGTTCTCAGACACTTAATAATTACCTAGCTGTGTGGCCTTGGGCAAGCCACTTAACCCCGTTTGCCTTACAAAAACCTAAAAAAAAAGGAGTGAAGGAAAGGAAAATGCATCCAGGAAATAACAGAAAAAAGTATGTTAAAGAAAAAGTTTTATATGTCTATATATATATATATATATACATATATATATATATATATATATATATATACATATATACATACATATATTTGCTGCGTATATATGTAAACATGTTTTTTCATGTATAAGTGGATATCAAATCATAACCAACTGGAAAAAGAAACACAGATTCTAATTGAAGAAAATAAAACTCTAAAAATTTGAATTGAATAAACAGAAACCAATGAATCTACAAGACTACAATATTCCATCAAACAAAATACAAAGGATGAAAACATTGAAGAAAATGAAAATTACCTTTTAGGGGAAAATGAATGACCCAGAAAAAAGATCCAATAGAGACAATCTACAAATCATCAGGCTACTAGAAAACCTGAACCAAGAAAAGAGCCTGAAAAACATCATGCAGGAAAGTATAAGAGAAAACTGTCCAAACATACTAGAACAAGATATCAATATTACCAGTGAAAGAATCAACAGAAACCCCCCCCCAGCCAAATAAGATCCCAGGATAAAAATTCCAGAACTCTCAAATAAAGGAGAGAATATTGCAAGCAGAAAAAAGAAAACAATTCAAATACAAAGGAGACATAATCAGACTCACACAGGATCTATCAGGCTCAACACTGAAGCATTAGAAGAAATGGAATAGAATATTTCAGAGAGCAAAGGACCTGGGATTACAATCCAGAATGTACTAACCTGCAAAATTCAGTACATATCATCAGGGGAAAAGATAGATGTTTCTCAAAATAGAAGACTTCCAGAATTTCCTGGCACAAAGACTAGAACTGAAGAGAGAATTCAATTGCCAAATACATGACTCAAGAGTTGCATAAAAAAGGTAAATGAAAAGGGGAAGGAAAAAAAAAACAAATGTTGCTCAAGACCATCATAGTGCATACAGCCCTAAAAGGAAAGATACAACACTTCTAATTCTTTTAGGATAATTAAAGGGTAGAATATGAGTGAAGAGAGTGAACCTAAAGGATTTGGGTATAATTGGGTCTTATTTCTCCATTGAAGAGGTCCAAGATGATATCATTATTTCAAAAAAGCCCTGAAGAGGGGCAGCTATGTAGCTTAGTGGATAAAGTACCTGCCTTGGAGCCAGGAGTACCTGAGTTCAAATCTGATCTCAGACACTTAATAATTACCTAGCTGTGTGGCCTTGGGCAAGCCACTTAACCCCATTTGCCTTGCAAAAAAACCTAAAAAAAAGCCCTGAAGAAAAGCAGGTGTGTTAACTTTACACTTTGTCTCATTATCCTTTGACCCACTTTAATCCTACTGTGTTTAGCACCTTGTCTACTGAGAGCCCCATAAACTTCTAAGTCCTGAGTCAGTGTCTGTGTAACTTACAATCATTTGTACAATTCTCAGGTGAGACTTCCAGAGCCTCCCAGTGTTTAGAGATCTTAAAGAGTCTTGCAGTTATTTAAACCATGCTTCAGGTAACAAGTGGTTGACTACCTTGGGTGAGGAGGCAGGAGTAAAGTGGAGGAGAGAATAGGTCTTGCTTGACTAAACAAGGTGCTAAGTACCCTGGGTAGGGAGGAGGGGAAATAAAGTATGAAAGAAGATAGGCCTTGCTTCATTTAACAAAAGGTTAAGTACACTGACCCTGCATGGGGGACAGGGAGGACGGTAATGTATGAGAGAACATGGGCCTTGGGGGAAGGGCAAAATAATTCAAGAAATTATATGGTTTTTGGATAATACTTCTGCTCATAAGTGGGATTATGAGTACTTGAAAGATACTTGAAAAGAGGGTAAGGTAAAAATGAATATGTAAACTTGGGCAAGTCACTTAACTGCATTTCCTTGCAAAAAAAAACAAAAACACCCAGAAAAAATAAAGAGAATACATCTATACTTATTCCATGAAGTCATGATGATATACAGTTTACTGAATGCTCATTTTTAGTGGAAACATTCACAAGTTTCTTTAACTTGTCTTGTTATGACATGGGATCATGTTCCTGTCCAGTTTATCAATAACCTTCTCTAAATGGAATGACCTATCAAGAGTCCCAGTGTTATAGATATGTGACACAGACTCAGGGAGTCCTAGGTACTTTACAAACTTTAATCATTTATTAACTTATGAGTCTAGTCAAATACTTTAGCCTTTATCTGTTCCACTCTTCCCAAGTGTAAAATCAGTATATTAATGGTTTACATTTCCTGGATTTTTGTGAAGATACAATATAGAGATTAACAGAGTGCCTGACACTTAGTAGGAGGTGAAAACTGCTTGTTTCTTTCCTTATAAATTGAGGTTCTGCCTCTCCTAATGCAAGTCAACATCATATTAGATTTTTTTTGTTGTCATATAACATTGCTAACCTATGTTGAGTTTGTACAACACAAAAATAAACAAACTACTTTTTTCAGACTCAATTTTCTCTTTTTTCTTTACCCAAAGGTAATTAAAAGGAAATTTAAAAATATGAGCATAAATTTTAATTTATTCCTATTAGATTTTGTTATTTATTTAATTTATTAAAGACATTTATTTATTCATTTATTTATTTATTTGTTTGTTTGTTTGTTTGTTTATTTACTTATTTGCTTTTGGAGTCTGATTCTGTTATCCAGGGGGTTATTAATACTTCCTATCTTTCTGTCATCTGAAAATTGAATAAGGATGTCATTTAGATCTTGATCAGAGTCACTGACAAAATGTTAAACATTACACAACTGAAAAGGGTTCCTAGAACATGTTGACATGAAACCATTATAAGCAATAGTACTGAAAAAATATGGGGCTTTATTGCACACTCAATAGGAGTCAATAATGTTATATTTGAACAAGATCAGCATTAAAGTTTGTATAATCTTAGACTGCTTTAAGAGCAACATAAATAAGAAATAGAGAGATGATAAGCCCATTGGTTTTTATCTTCACCAAAACCTAACTGGCATTTTGTATTCAGTTCTAGGTATTATGCTCTATCAATATTGATAAGTTGTAGAGTGTCTAGATGAGGGCAACTACCACAGTAAACAAATTTGAATCCTTTTCTGTAAAAGATTGGCTAAAATAACTGGGCACATTTAGCCTATGGAAAACAGGATTCATTTTCTTCCATTTGATCAACCAATAGTGAGGCAACTGCTACCTAACAATCTTCCTCCTCTTTCCTAACAGTAGTAAGTTTATGGCAAAAGGAATATGGAAGAGTATAAAGATATACAAAATGTTTAGGGGGGCACAATTGAAGTATTTGGTAATTGGATCTGAAAGATGAAAGAGAAGAAAACAATGAAGGAAGACTACAAGTGGTGGGGTGCTCAGAGAAGAAGTAACATCAGAAGGATTACCTGAAAATAATAAACTTTTGCATGTTCAATTTGAGATCCTAGTAAGACTTTCAAATAGAGATTACTTGTAGGCTATGGAACATGAGGATCTTTGCTTTAGACACTTTTAGAATTTTTGATTTTTTGTCAATTATCTGCCTAGTTAAAACAATAAAAATAATTGATTGTAAAGGGAGATTAGGGAAAGAGAAAAGAATACCAAGGATGGAAGTTTGTAAAAAGGCTTACATTAAAGGATTAGCCAAGAATGTGCTATTGATAGACATAAAGGAATAGTTACAGAGATGGAGGAAAAAGCAGAATAATGTGGCCAAGAGAGAAGATTCTAAATTCTAATTTCCAAAATGAAATTAGGATTATGTGTTGTATACTGATAAGGATACAGGAAAGATGACATAGAAATGACCAGTATTGAAGTATTAAATCACTTCTGATTTGAGAGACAAGATTCAGTTTAGTGATATTTAAAGGAAAGGATTTGCAAAGTAAAAATCTTACAATGCCAAGTCTTTGTTAAATATGAAATACTAAACTTTCATGGTCTATTTTGTCAACTAAGATCACAGAAGTGAGAATACCTGACTAATCCTAAATGAATATCAATTTAAATATGCCAAAACTTCTGCTTTAAAAAAACTTAATCAAAATCAACCATCTCTAATTTCAAATGCAGTCACTCAATTTGTCTATTATTGTTTTATATAAGCTGCATATTAATATTGTATATTAATCCCTTAATTATGAGCCAGTCATTATACTGAATTTCTTTCACTCAATGCTTACTTAAATAAAGCTTCTCTAAAAAGTCTTCCTGCTCTTTCACTCTATTTTTTCCAATTAATTCTTCATGTTATTCTAAAAAAGAAGCGATTTTATGTATAAATTTCATTACATCACCTTTCTGGTTCAAAAGTTTCAGTAATTCACAATTAGCTGAATAAAGTTAAACATCTCTATACAACAGTCAAAGCACTTTTCAAAAATACCATGTATCTCCATGTATAAGACACACTCTTTTTCAAAAAATTTGAGGTCTAAAAACTGGGAGCGGTTGTAGATTTTTTTAGTCATATTTCCTGCTTTTTTCATGCTTTGCTGTCTTTGAGCTCATTGTTTCACATTTGTTACCAATATATTAAGATACATTTTGCCACGTTCTGCCCAGAAATGGCTCAGAAAATATTTTTGTACAGTGTTGAATCAAGTTAAAAGTGATCCAGTTTGCAAAAGTGAATAGAAATCATGCTGCTGAACATAAGTTTGGTTCTTCTCCAACTAAAACAATCCAAGACTGGCTATGGGAAGAAGAAACCCTCCTGAAAATGCCACAGCAGAAGAAGACCATGAGAGGCAAGTCAGACAAATTACCTGATTTAGAGAAGGATTTGAGGCTATCACTTGAAGAGCAAAGGACCACTGGAATTTCTGTGTCCACAAAGATGGTTCAGTAGGAGGCAGGAAGAATTACTGATGAAAACGAAGTTACTGATTTCAAAAGAGGACACAATTGGTGCTTCAGGTTCAAGAAACAGAATGGGCTAAGCAAGCATGTACCAGACTTGCCCAAAAGATGCCTGAAAGCTATTAGCAGAAGGTCCTTGAATTTCATGATTAATAAAACTTGAGTTCCATACATTTATGTAATATATTTTTCAAGATTTGGGCCCCAAAATTAAGGTGTACCTTATACATGGGAGCTTCTTATATATGGGGACATATGGTATCCCTCATCCCAACCCTCTAAGCTTCAGAAAAAAAGTCTATGCTCCTTAAAAACAATCTGTACTCTCTGTTCTCTTTGCTATTGCTCACATTATTCATTATGTCTAAAGTGTTTTTCTTCACTTCTTTGCCTATTGAATTTTTATCCATCTCAGATGTCTCATTTGTAGCATTTGTTCTGATCCTCAAGACAGTAAAGAACTTCTTCCATAGTATTTTTCTAATCCTGTAATGCACGAATCATGAAATATATGCTTTACCTAGTTTGACGTATCTGTGTCTCACACTTACTGCTATGCATAGATGGAATTTCTCCTTCAGACAGACAAATTCCTACTGGAATTTCTTCTTCTTTCTTGGTCTTTTTCTTGTTCTTTTTACTTCTTCTTTCTTCTTGTTCTTGTTTTTCTTGTTCATTCTTCTTCTTCATCTTCTTCTTTCTAGCAAGGTCTTAAATTGGAGTAAAGATAATGACTCATCAAGGGTATTATAGAGAGATTTGTATTTTGGTAGATGACTTTTGAGATCCTTTTCTTTTTAGGTTTTTGCAAGGCAATGGGGTTAAGTGGCTTGCCCAAGGCCACACAGCTAGGTAATTTTAAGTGCTTGGGGCCAGATTTGAACTCAGGTACTCCTGACTCCAAGGTTGGTGCTCTGTCTACTGCGCCACCTAGCCGCCCCCATTGAGATCCTTTAAAGATGACTAGATCCTGTTATCTAGTGGCCATAGAAGAAATGAATTGATCTAAGTTCATGAAATTGTTATTCTAGTCCAAGATATTTGTAACTGATTTAACATTGGGAAACACAAAAAAGAATATTTTATGTAAAAATTAAAAGAAAAACAGATGGGTAACACAGGTTAGGAAGGTTGGGAATTAGAAGGGATCTTAAGTAATATCACTTTCATTCTTTCTCTTTTTTAACCACCCATTTTGTACTTTCTTTGAAGAACATTGATTTTCAGTGGAAATAGCATAGTGCACTGGGATTCAGGACAACCACTCCTACTCTTCTAGTGGTTATGTCAAATAGCTCACTTGACTTACAAAGGTCTTTTTTTTACTCACTTAAAAAAATTGGGAATTACACAATTTCTTAGTTATAGCAATTGTAAAATAATGTAATTCTGATCTTAATTATGCCTTCTGTCTTGTGAAAAAATAAAAGTAAGGAGTAAGAAACTCCTTTACATTTTTGTAAAAATGATTTTGTGAATATAAGCAGATTTCTCAGAATCCTAAGTTTTTTTTAAGTTTTTTTGCAAGTCAAATGGGGTTAAGTAGCTTGCCCAAGGCCACACAGCTAGGTAATTATTAAGTGTCTGAGACTGGATTTGAACCTAGGTAATCCTGACTCCAAGGCCGGTGCCTTATCCACTACGCCACCTAGCCAGCCAGAATCATAAGTTTTTAAAGTTATAAGGAACCTCAGAAGTCATCTAGTATAATCCATAAATAATATCCAAAAGTGTTTATAATGGTTTTTAGAACCTTAGAATTGGAAGAGATTTTAAAGTCATCTGGTCCAACCTGTACCTGAACAGGTATTATCTCTATACAATGCTCAACTTGTGATATTATTGTCTATATCCTAACACATATGAAAGAGCAAAAAAATTCCCAAGAACATTTGGACCTCTTTAGCTCTTGGGAAATTTTTTGCTCTTTGATAACCCCTACTCATACTCTTAGTTCTGCCCTCATAGATTAGGAGAAAAGTCTAATTCTTTTTTCAAAGAAACAGTCCTGCTCTTGTCTTATTCTCTTTATATTGAAAACCTTCAGTTGATTTTTTTTATTGTTATTGGGTTTTCTTTATTTTTCCCAATTACATGCAAAGGTAGATTTTAACATTCATCCATTTGCAAGTTTATGGGTTCCACATTTTTCTACACGCTTTCTTTTCTTCCTCTCCCCTATCCCCAATGGCATGAACATTCTGGTATATGTTGTACATGTACAATTGTGTTTAACATATTTCTATAATAGTCATGTTCTGAAAGAGAAAATAAAATTAAGGGGGAAAACATGGGAAAGAAAGAAAAAACATAAAAGGAATAGGTTTAAATATACATGTTATGTTTTACTCTGTATTCAGACTTTATAGTAGGTTTTTGTTTGTTTTTTTTTGCTTTTTTCTCCTGGAATATGTTGCTCTAGGTTGTCTTTGATCACTGAACTGCTGAGAGGAGCTGCATCCATCGTAGTTGACTCATCTCACAATGTTGACATTAATGTGTACAATGTTCTCATGGTTCTGCTCATTTCACTCAGCATCAGTTTATGTAAGTCATTCCAGACTTTTCTAACTTCTAACCACTCATGATTTCTTTTTGAACAAGAGTACTCCATAACATTCATATAACATAAGCTTATGGGCATCCCTCAAATTCCAATTCATTATCAATTTAAAAATAAATGCTACAAATATTTTTGTACATGCAGATCTTTTTCCTCATTTTTTTTAACTCAACAGGTTATAGACCTAGTAGAGGTATTTCTTCATGGAAGAATATGCACAGTTTTATTTCCCTCTGGGCAATAGCTCCAAATTCCTATCCAAAATGGTTGGATCAGTGTTGTTATTTATTTTTAACAATCTTTGCATAGCATGATCTTGAACTCTGTCAAGTTCATCTCCTCTGAATAGTGTTCAGATTAGCATGATTCTTGTTAAAACTTAGAAGCCTACACTGAAAATAGTATTCCAGATGTGGACTAAGCAGAACAAAATGCATCAAGTCTTTTGTCACATTTGTCTTGAAGAGTATGGCTTTCTTAATGTAATCTAAAACAATGTAATTTTTATGGGGAGGATTTTTTTACTTCTTAAATCAAATAAAATTTATAGTTCACTGAAAATCATATTTTATTTCTCAAAAAGAACTAATTTTAAGACACATCTCCCCTATCCTTTTGAAGAAAGAAATGGCAAAATACTCCAGTATCTTTGCCAAAAATAATCTCAAATGGGGTCATGAAGATTCACCTATGATTAAAATGAGTAAACAACAAAAAACACATTTAATATTTTTTATTTTCCTTCCCTCCTTCCTTTCTCCCCCCCCTTCCTTTTCTTCCATCCTTCCCTAAATATTTACTGATCATCTTTTTAGTAATAACTTCTGAAATTCTACCTGGTATTTGCAAACTCTCTGACCTTTCTCTTTTAGTTTTGGAAATCAGGATAATAGTTACCCTTCTCTAGTCCAGCTATTCTGTTCTCCATGATTTTTCAAATTTCATTGAAAGCAGTTTAGCATTCTTAAGTGTCAGTTTTTTGAGTACCTTTCAAATTAGTTTTGGGAATAATTACAAACATTCAAAAGGTGCCTAGTTGCTTTTTATCATCTCCCTCCCTATATTAAATTTCCTATTTTGTCACATTTCATCTGTAATTCCTATTCTAAAGATGATTCTTCTCATCAGAAGAAATAAATGCCCATTATAGGTTGAGTGTTTTGCATTCTTTTATTTTATATTATCATTATTACTTCAACTTTGAGGAGCATTCCTTCTTTGATTATTCTCTATTACCAACATAAATTAAACATATATGTGCATACATGTATACACATGCATTTTGTTATGAGATGAGTCAAGTTCTTTGCCATTAATTCTGAGATTTAGAGTTCCTGATGCTATTTATTCAGGTCTAGATCAAACTTTTATATTCATTCTCCAATACTTGTTCTTGCTTCCATCTAAGAAATTCTTTTAAAAATCTTTATTGATAAATTAGTTCCCTGAGTATGCATGCCAGTTTCATTAATAATTTCCCCCTTCTCTTCTCACCATAATGCTTTCTTATTTCTTCTGCAGAATTCCATTCTTGAATATTTTCCTATAATCTTGGGTCAATTCTCTTAATGATATACTTGGTCAGGTGACCCTAAATAGTAATAGCTATTTGATACAGCATTTTTAAGGTTTACAATGTGCTATTCTATCAACAATGCTATGAAGTTGATAGTACATTCACTATTATTCTTGTTTTATAAATGAGGGCATAAAGATTGAGGGATTAAATGCCCAGGGTCAAGTAACTTTTTAAAGAAAAGAACTGGGCTTCAAAGACTTATAACTTAACTATGTCTTCAGCTCTTCCCATCATGTAACATTATGTCCTCTAGAATCTTCAAAAGCAAATCTCTGAGAGCCAGTCCCCCCAACACAAGATCCTAGAAAGATGAAGAAAGGCCAGCAAAAAGGTGCGCCCATGGTAAAATACTTAGAACAAATAGATTCTAACTTAGATCTAGCACTTCTGAGGAGAATATGAATTGGTCTCCAGCCCAGAAAGATTTCCTTAAATAAATCAGGTAGGAGTTTAAAAATCAATTTGGAAAAATTGCGAAAGTAACTTCAAGAGAAAATAAACACATTGCAATAAGAAAACAAATTCTTGGAAAATACAATTGGACAAATACAAAAAGAAAATAATTCAAATCCTTAATTGGACAAATGCAAAAAAGAAAATGATTCTCTCAAAACTACACTTGGGAAAATGTAAAACTCCTTTAGAAATAGAATTGACCAACTGGAAAAGGAGTTGCAACTGGAAAATGAAGAAAATTCTTCTCCTAAAAAATGGAATCTGTGGAAACTAATGACTTCATGAGACAACAAAAGTCTGTTAAACAAATCCAAAAGATTGAAAAAATAGAAGAAAATGTAAAACAACTCATCAGCAAAACCATTTACCTTGAGAAAAGATCAAGAAGGAACAACTTGAAAATTATAGGCCTTCCTAAAAACATTGAAAAGAAAAAAAAATCCTGGACTTAATATTACAGGATTTAGTGATGGAAAACTGCACTGATATCATGGAAGCAGAGGGCAAAATGGTTATTGAAAGAATAAATTGATCCCTACTGGAAAGAGAACCTAAAATAAAAACTCCAAGGAGTGTTGTGGCCAAATTCGAGAACTATTAGATGAAAGAGAAAATCTTGCAAGAAGCCAGAAAGATACAATTTAAATACCAAGGAGCCACAGTTAGGATTATGCAGGACCTGGCCTCATCAACATTAAGGGATCGAAGGGCCTGAAATGAAATATTCCAAAAAGCAAGGGAGCTTGGAATGCAGCTAAGAATCCACTATTCAGCAAAGCTGAATTTCTCTTCTAGGGGAAAAGTTGGACATTTAATGAAATGGGAGACTTCCAAGATTTCATGATGAAAATACCAGAGCTAAATAGAAAATTTGGACATTAAAAAGGAGGATCAAGAGACACAGGAAAAGTTAAGAAAACATGGGGGGTAAAGAAAAAAAAAACTGCTATCCAATAATATGAAACTGGCTATATACCCACTTGGGAGAAAGATTCTCATAACTCTTCAAAATGGCACCTCTTTAAGAGAAAATATACGATGGACACTCATACTTTTCTGTGACTCAGATACAATGATTTAAAAACAATTCTTCCTTAAAAAGTAGTACAGGAAGGAGATGGGAGGATGGAAGAGATAGAATGGGGTAAATCTCATTACGTCAAGAGGTACAAATGACCTATTCCAACTGAGGGGAAGAAGGGAGGAGGTGAGAACCACCTGAATCTTCATCTCATCAGACTTGGCTTTAACTTAACTTAGACACACATAATCAAGTTAAGAAACTTATCTTACCTTTCAAATATTAAAATGAGCAAAATGGAGGGGGCATAGGTTGGGGAAGAAAAAGGGGAACTAACAGAAGTAAGGGAGGAAGCAGAAAAGGAAAATGGGAAAGAAAAGGGAGGTAGGTTGATATAGGAGGGCAAACACACTGAAGGTGGCAGTATTCAGAAACAAAACATTGCAGAATATGCATAAAGGGAAAGAAGAGGAAAAACAAAAAGAAGAAGATAACTTGGCGGGGAATAAAGAGTTACTAATTATAACTTTGAAAGTGAATGGGATGAACTCTCCCTTAAGATGTAAGCAAATAACAGAGTGGATTAAAAATGAGAATCCTACAATATACTGCTTACAAGAAACTCATTTGAAGAAGAGAGAAAAACATAGAGTAAAGGTAATAGGCTAGAGCAAAATTTTGCTTCATCTGAAGTGAAAAAGGATGGGTAGCTATCATTATATCAGACACAGCAGCTGCAAAAATAGATATAGTTAAAAGAGATAAGGAACAAAACCATATCCTCCTAAAAGGCACCAGAGACAAAAAAAAAATAATCTCAACACTAAATATGCATGCACTCAATGGTATAGCATACAAATTCTTAGAGGAGAAGTTGAAAGAGCTACAGGGAGACATAGACAGTAAAACTCGACTAGTATGAGATCTCAACCTCCCATCTAGGAGTTAAATAGATTGCTAGAAAAACCTAGATATGGGCTGTGGAAAAGATCAGCTCTATGGGGTTAGAGGGGCGGCCACCAGACTGAAGGAACTTCAGCCTCCTGCAGTCAGCCGCAGGGCAATGGGAGCCATGGCTCATGGCAGCAGGGGCAGTTTCCTGAACTAAACTCGGGGAGCACTGGGCACAACTTGGAAGATCAGTGTGGACCTCTGCCAGAGTGGGCAAGTAAACTCAGCCCTCAGGGCACTAAGTGAGCAGTGTGGCAACAGAAGCCCAGATCCAGGAACTGGAAGCAGGCAGAGCCAGTAAGCAGGAGCCCCCAGGCAATGGAGCCTTGAGTGCTCAGCCCCCCAAAGATAGGGGAGTGGAAAGAGACTTCAGAGGTCTGTCCTCTGTACCTGCAACAGGACTCGGGGGCTCTGAGCACATTCAGATCCTGATCACAGTCTAGGCCCTACATAGAACAGACCCCTCCCCAATACCTCAGTCCTATAGCAGAGTGGTACACTTGTGGTCATTCACAGAACAGGAGGGAAATCAGAGCTTCACACACTTAGATCCTTGTGGGAGGTGTCCCAATAATACTCAAAATCTCGGGTAGCACCCCAACACCAGGCACAGGCTGGGGAAATGAGTAAACAAAGAAAAAAGTGGAACACAATTAAGAAATACTTTGCATATGATCCCAAGAAGGATCAAAATAGTCAGAAGATGAGGAAGTCCAAGATCTTGCATATAAAGACTCCAAGAAAAACAGAAATTGGGCTCAGGCTATGACAGAGCTCAAAAAAGATTTTGAAAAATTATTTGAGGGAGATAGTATAAAAAATGGGAAAATAAATGAGGGAGATGCAGGAAAAACATGAAAAAGAAGACAGAAGTTTAGTTAAGGAGATGCAAAAACATGCTGAAGACAATAGCATGTAAAAAACCAACTTAAGCCAAATGGATAAAACAATTCAAAAATTTGTTGAGGAGAAGAATGCATTACAAAGTGGAATTGGCCAGATGGAAAAAGAGATAAGAAGTTCTCTTAGGAAAACAAATCCTGCAGATCTAGAATGGAGTGGAAGGAAGCTGCTGACTTTAAAAGAAGACAGAACACAAAACCTCAAAAACAAAACAATGAAAAATTAGAATATGTGAAACATCTCATTGAAAAAAACAACTGACCTGGAAAACGGATTCAGGAAAGTTAATTTAAAAATTATTGGGATACCTGAAAGTCTCATAGGGCTTAGAATATAATATTTCAGGAGACAAAAGAGCTCCAAATGCAACCGAGAATCAACTACTCAGTAAAATTGAATGTCCTCTTCCAGGGAAAAAGATGGACTTTCAATGAACTAGGGGAATTTCAAATGTTTCTGTTGAAATGGCCAAAGCTAAACAGAAAGTTTAATCATCAGTTTCAGGACTCATGTGAAGCATAGAGAGCAGAGGAGAAGGGTAAAATATGATGAACTTAATTATGTTGAACTACATGTATTCCTGTATAGAAAAACGATACTGATAATACTCATAGAATACTCATTCAATAGAGCAGGTAGAATGTAACTTTTATGGATGAAGCACAAGAGAGAGCTGAGTTTGAAGATATAATGTATTGTAAAAATGGAGTCAATGGCTAAAAGGGAAATGTAATGGGAATAAGAGAAAGGAGAGGTAGAATAGGCCAAGATATTTCATATAGTAAGATTTTTTATTACAATGAGCTATTGCAATGATGTGGAAGGGGGGAAGGCGAGGGGGAATGAGGAAACATTTGCTCTCATCAGAGGTGGCTCAGGGAGGAAACAGCTTATATACTCAATGGGGTATAGACATCTAGAATAAGAAGGAAAGAAGAGGAACAGGGAAATAAGGGGGGATGTGAGTGATACACGGGGGAGAGTGGTCAGATATAACACATTTTCTTTTTTACTTCATGCAAGGGCTTGGGATTGGATGGCCTGTCTGGCACCACAGGGCCAGTTGATGGTCCTTAGGGGTAGTAGGTGATCTTGGGGACTATTAGTCTGCTGTGTCACTCAGCTACCCTACAGCACATTTAAGAAAAGGGACAGAGTGAAAGGATAGAGAAAATATAGTATATGGTAGTGGGGAAGTATGAATGGAGGGAGTTGCATTCAGCAATGGCAATGGTGGAAAAATATGGAAGTAGCTTTTGTAATGGACTTATCATAAAGAATGTGATCCACCCAAGATAGAGATGGAGGTGTTGGAAAACATTTTATTATTATTATTATTATTATTATTATTATTATTATTATTATTATTATTGTTGTTGTTATTTTGGCTGGGGTGGGGTTGTGGGGCAGAAGGGGTTGAATAGCTTGCTCGGGGTCACACAGCTAGGTGATTGTTGGGTATATGAGGCAGGATTTGGACCTGGGTGGCCTTGACTCTTGGACCAGTGCTCTGTCCACTGCACCACCTGGCCACCCCTATTATGGTTATTATTATTATCATTTTGTTTTATTTTGGCTTTTTTTTGTTTTTTGTGGGGCAGTGGGGTTGCGGTGGCTTGCCCAGGGTCACACAGCTGGGTGATTATTGGGTGTCTGGGGCTGGATTTGGGCTCAGGTGCTCCTGACTCCAGGGCTGGTGTTCCATTCAATGTGCTAATTAGTTGCCATTGTTATTGTTGTTATTATTATTATTTATTTTTATCATTATTATGAATTTTAATTTTTTCCTCTTTCCTTTATTGCTCATGAGGGTCTATTTTTGGGGGGGAAGGGGGGTAATATGTTTACTCTGAAACAAAAAATATTTTAATAATATATAAAAAATAATTTATACAAAAGTAAAATAAATATAAATTTTAAAAAACTGTGATTTGATAGACTTATGGGGGAAATTGTATGGGGATAGAAAAGAATATACTTTTTTCCTACAATACATGGCACTTACACAAAAATTGATCATGTCCTAGGGCATAAAAACCTAATGATCAATTTCAGAAAGGCAGAAATAGTGAATACATCTTTCTCAGATCATAATCCAATAAAAATCATATGAAATATTAGACCAAGGAGACAGAGAGCCAGAACTAATTGGAAACTAAAAAACTTCATTTTAAAGAATAAGTGGATCAAGCAACAAATTATTGAGAGAATTAATTATTTCATTCTAGATAAGAGCAATAATGAAACAACATAGAAAAACCTATGGGATACACTCAAGGCAGCTGTCAGGGGATATATTATACCTTTGAATGCTTACATGAATAAATTAGATAAAGAAGAAATCAACGAACTAAATACACACCTAAAATATTGGAGAAAGAACAAATTAAAACCCCCCAATTAAATAGCAAATTAGAAATTCTAAAAATTAAAGGATAAATTAATAAAACTGAGAGCAAGAACACTAGTGAACTAATAAATAAAAACAAAAAACTTATTTTATGAAAAAACCAATAAAATTGATAAACTTTGGGGCAATTTGATTTAAAAAAAGAAAGAAGAAAACTAAATTGCTAGTATCATTAATGAAAAAGGCGAATTCACTACCAATGAGGAGGAAATTAAAGTAATAATTCAGAATTATTTTACCCAAATCTATGTCAACAAAATTGACAAAGTAAAATGGAGGAATATTTACAAAAATATAAGTTGCCCAGAATAAATGGAAAGGAAATTAAAAACCTAATTAACCCTATCTCAGAAAAAGAAATTCAACAAATTGTCATTGAACTCCTTTTGAAAAAAATTCCAGGGTGAGATGGATTCACAAGTGAATTCTATCAAACATTTAAGGAACAATTGGTTCCAATTCTAAATAAACTCTTTGGAAAAATAGGGGAAGACAGAGCTCTGCCTAACTCTTCATGACACCAATATGGTGCTGATACCTAAACCAGGAAGAGTTAAAACAGAGAAAGAAAATTATAGACCAATCACCCTGATGAATATAGATGGAAAAATCTTAAATAAAATCTTAGGAAAACAACTACAACAAAACAACTACAATGTATTATCACTAGGAAAATATATTACGATCAAGTAAGATTTATCCCAGGAATGCAGGGTTGGTTCAATATTAGGAAAATTGTTAGGATAATTAATTATGTGAATAACAAGCCTATCAGAAATCATATGATCATATCAATAGATGCTGAAAAAGCTTTTGACAAAATACAGCACCCATTCCTATTAAAAACACCAGAGAGTATAAGTATAAATGGATTATTCCTCAGAATAATATCTGAAACCATCAACAAGCACTATATTCAATGGGGAGAAGCTAGAGGCATTCCCAGTCAGATCAGGGGTGAAACAAGGATGCCCATTATCACCACTACTATTCAATGTTGTATTAGAATTGTTAGCTTCAACAATAAGAGAAGAAAAAGAAATTGAAGGAATTAGAATTGGGAAGGAAGAGACAATACTCTCACTCTTTGCAGATGGCATAATGGTATACCTAGAGAAACCCCATAATCGTGTAAAAATCTACTAGAAATACTTAGAAACTTTAGTAAAGTCTTAGGATATAAAATAAACCCTCATTAAATCCTCAACATGTCTAAATATGACAAGCAAGGCACAGCAGGAAGAGCTAGAAAGAGAAATCCTATTCAAAGTAACCTCAGACAATATAAAATACCTGGGAGTCTACCTGCCAAGGAAGATTCAAAAACTTTTTGAAACCGATTACAAAACACTTCTCATACAAATAAATTTAGATTTAAATAACTGGGCAAATATCAACTGCTCATGAATAGGTAGAGCTAATATAATAAAAATGAAAATTATACAAAAATTAAACTACTTGTTTAGTGTCTTACCAAACAAAATTCCAAAAATTTGCTTTAATGAGGTAGAAAAACTTATAAGTAAATTTATATGGAAAAATAAAAAGTCAAGAATTTCCAGGGATTCAATGAAAAAAGTGCAAAAGAAGGTGGCTTAGGCTTAACAGTTCTAAAATTATATTATAAAGAATCAGTTATCAAAACTGTCTGGTATTGGCTAAGAAATACAGTGGTGGATCAGTGGAATAGACTAGTTGCAATAGCAGGAATTGATTATAGTAATCTGCTGTTTGATAAACCCAAAGAGTCCCACTATTGGGATTAAAAACTCTCTTTTCAATAAAAATTATTGGGAAAACTGAAAGTTAGTCTGTAATAAACTTAGATTAGACCAATACCTCACACCCTATACCAAGATAAGATCAAAATGGATATAGGATTTAGACATAACAAAAAAAAAATATTACAAGCAAACTCGAAAATCAACAAGTAGTTTACCTCTCAGATCTCTGGAAAGAGAAGCAATTTATGACCAAGTAAGAGACAGAGAACATCATTAAAAACAACTAGATAATTTTGATTACATTAAATTAAAAAAGCTTTTGCACGAAAAAAAATTACTATAACCAAGATCAAAAGGAATGCAGTAAATTGGCAGACAATTATTATGACTAGTATTTCTGACAAAGGACTCATTTCTAAAATATACAGAGAAATGAATCAATTTTTTTAAAAAACAAGCCATTCCCCAATTGACAAATGGTCAATGGATATGCAAAGGCTATTTACAGATGAGGAAATCAAAGCAATCCATAGTCATATGAAAAATCGCTGTAAATCATTACTTATTACAGGAATGCTAATTAAAGCATCTCTGAGGTACCACCTCACACCTCTCAGATTGGCCAATATGACCAGAAAAGACAATGATCAATGCTGGAAGGGATGCAGGAAATCTGGGACACTGATACATTGTTGGTGGAGCTGTGAACTCGTACAACCTTTCTAGACAGCGATTTGGAATTATGCCCAAAGGGCAACAAAAATGTGACTACCCTTTAATACTACTACTGGATCTATACCCTGAAGAGATTAGGAAAAGGGATAAAACATTACTTGTACAAAATATTTGTAGCAGCCCTGTTTGTGGTGGCAAAGAATTGGAAATTAAATGAATTCCTTCAATTTGGTAATGTCTTAACAAATTGTGGTATATGTGTGTCATGGAACACTATTGTTCTATTAGAAACCAGGATGGATGGGAATTCATGGAAGCCTGGGAGTATTTGCATGAACTGATGCTGAGCGAGATGAGCAGAACCAGAAAAACACTGTATACCCTAACAGCAACATGGTGGTGCTCAACTTTGATGGATTTGTTTGTTCTGTCATTGCAACAATTAGGCACAATTTGGGGCTATCTGTGATGGAGAATACCATCTGTATCCAGAAAATAATTGTGAAATTTAAAAAAAAGACCAAAGACTATTACCTTTAATTCAGAAAATTTTTCTTCCCTAAGGATATGATTTCCCTCTCATCATATTCAATGTATACCATTGAAACAATGTAAAGACTAACAGAATGCCTTCTTTAGGGGTGGGGGGAGAGGGAAGAAAGATTTGGGTAAAAATTGTAAAAGTCAAAATAAATAAAATTTTTCTTTAAAAAAAATTTATGGGACTTCCGGCCAAGATGGTGGAGAGAAGACAGGAACAGTTCTAAACTCTCCTGATCTCTTCCCCATCTATCACATGAAACAAACCTCTTAAAAGAAATCCGACCCACAAAACCCAGAAAGAAAAGACAGGAGAAAGAACATCTACCTCAGGATTTGTCTCTGGCAGCAGCTTTGGCCGAAATTGGGCAGGTGAGTCTGGACTCAGAGGGAGGATCAGCACCAGATCAGCCAGATCAGCAGCTAAATTGGAACCAGGAGTCTAAGGGCCTGAGATCCAGACCTGCTGGATCAGGGTGGGGCTGGACCGCGGGGGCGTGAGTCTGTGAGTTGGGGGAACAGAGGAGCTGGTGTTGGAGCTGTCCCCCAGGAGCTTGTGGACAGGGCTTGGGGGGAGAGTTCTGGAGCAGGAAGGCTTCAGACACCATCTCTGGGTTCCACTGGTCTGAGTCTCTTTACAACTCAGACTTCTTCCCTAGCAAACAAATGCAAACTACTTCTGCCTCAGGCCCAGGTGTGTGAGCCAAAGAACCAGCCCAACTGAGGAATGACCTTAGGCCAGGGTAAAGCCCAACATTGATTGAAGGCAAAAGAATTCAATAGCTCCAACTCCTCCCTTCAAGGAAAGAGAGAAGGCCTCAACCAAGGTCACTGACACTCCAGAGAAAGCAACCAGCACCTCCTACTGGCCACCCAGAGAAAGTGCACTCAGTGAATAAAGTCTTTAGCGATCCCAAGCCCCTGTGAACCAGCCCTCCCCAACTCAGGTCTTAGCAAAATGAAGAAGGGTCAGCGGAAAGGTGGATCCATAGAAAAATTCTTGGAAGGGAAAGATCCTAACTCAGAGAGACCTGGAACCTCTGAGGAGAATACAATCTGGACATAAGCACAGAAAGACTTGCTTGAAGAAATAAGTAAGGAGCTTAAAAATTTGGGAGAGACAATTAATACCTTGCAACAAGAAAACAAAACCTTAGAAAGTACAACTCAACAAATACAAGATAAGAATAAATCTCTCAGATCTTCAAATGGGCAAATGCAAAAAGAAATTAATTCTCTCAAAACCTCAATTGGTCAAATGGAAAGTTCCTTCAAAAGTAGAATTGACCAATTGAAAAAGGAGTTGCAAAAGGTTAATGAAGAAAACTCCTCCCCCAAAACAAGAATGGAGTCTACAGAAACTAATGATTCCATGAGACAGCAAGAGTCAGTTAAACACAATCAAAAAATAGAAAAAAATAGAAGCAAATGTAAAATACCTCATCAACAAAACCACTGACCTCGAGAATAGATCAAGGAGGGGCAACCTGAAAATTATAGGACTTCCTGAAAACATTGAAGAGAAAAAAAAAGCCTGGACTTAATATTACAGGATCTGGTGATGGAAAATTGCCCTGATATCATGGAATCGGAGGGCAAAGTAGTTATTGAAAGAGTACATCGATCCCCACTAGAAAAAGATCCTAAAATGAAAACACCAAGGAATGTTGTGGCCAAACTGCAGAACTCTCAGTTAAAAGAGAAAATCCTGCAAGCAGCCAGAAAAAAAAAAATTAAATATCAAGGAGCCACAGTAAGGATCATGCAAGACCTGGCTGCATCAACTTTAGGGGATCGAAGGGCCTGGAATGAGATATTTTGAAGTGCATGGGAGCTTGGAATGCAGCCAAGAATCTACTTTCCTGCAAAGCTGAGCCTTCCAGGGAAAAAGATGGACATTTAACAAAATGTAAGAATTCCAAAAATTTCTGATGAAAAGACCAGAGCTAAACAGAAAATTTGGATATCAAACAGGAGGTTCAAGAGACACATGAAAAGGTAAAAAAAAAAAAAAGGGTGGTGGTAAAAGGAAAAAAAAATGCAATCCAGTAAGTTGAAACTGGCTATATCCCAGCATGGGGGGAAAAGGATTCTCATAAATCTTGAGAATTGTAACTCTAACAGAGAGAATATACCTAGCCAGAAATGACGGACATTCATGACCTATCCATGAGACTGCTATCTAAAGAGATGTAACTGGCTTTAACCCCACTTGGGAGAAAGACCCTATTAACTCTCAGGAATGTTGACTCTATTAGATAGAATATACTGAATTAGAAGGGCCAAACACTCAGAATTTTCTAAGACTTAGATAGAATGATCTAAAAAACACTACCTTCTTAAAAAGGGGGACAGGAAAGAGACTGGAGGAGGGAGGGGAATGAATGGGTAAATCTCATTACACTAAGAGATTCAAAAAAAAATATGGTAATAGAGGGGAAGAAAGGAGCAAGTGAGAAACACCTGAATCTTCTTCCCATCAGACTTGGCTTAAAGTCAACCTACACATGCTCAGTTAACTTATAAAACATCTAGCCTTTCAAGTATTAAAAGGGGAAAAGGGGAGGGGGGGCTGAGAAAGGGAAGGGGAGGGGGGGGGAAAGGGGAAATAGCAAAAGGAAGGGAAGGGAAAAGGGAAAAAGGGAAAGGGGAAAGAAAGGGGAGGGTGTGATATAGGAGGGCAAACACACTGAAGGAGGTTGCATTCAGAAAAAAATACTGGGGAATATGGAGAAAGGGGGGGAGAATGGGGTGAAAAATACCAATGGAGGGAAGATAGAATGGAGGGCAATAAAGAATTAGTAATCATAACCTTGAATGTGAATGGGATGAACTCTCCCTTAAAACGTAAGTGAATAGCAGAGTGGATTAAAAACCAGAATCCTAGAATATGCTGCTTGCAAAAAACTCATTTGAAGCAGAGAGATACATATAGAGTAAAGGTAAAAGGTTGGAGCAAAATATATTTTGCTTCAGGTGAAGTAAAAAAAGCAGGGTAGCAATCGTTATCTCAGAGAAAGCAGCAAAAATAGATAGTGTTAAAGGAGATAAGGAAGGAAATTTATCCTCCAAAAAGGTACCATAGAAAATAAAGTCATTTCACTATTGAATATATATGCACCCAGTGGGACAGCACCCAAATTCTTAGAGAAGCTGAAAGAACTACAGGAAGACATACACAGCAAAACTCTACTAGTGGGAGACCTCAACCTTTCACTATCAGATCTAGATAAATCGAATCATAAAATAAACAAGAAAGAAGTTAAGGAGGAAAATAGATTGTTAGAAAAATGAGAAATGGTAGACTTATGGAGGAAACTGAATGGGGATAGAAAGGAATATACCTTTTTCTCTGCAGTACATCGAACTTATACAAAAATTGACAATGTACTAGGACATAAAAACCTAATGATCAACTGTTGAAAGGCAGAAATAATGAATACATCTTTCTCAGATCACAATGCAATAAAAGTCATATGCAATACTGGGCCAAGGAGATATAGACCCAGAACAAATTGGAAACTGAATAACCTCATTTTAAAAAATGAGTGGACCAAAAAACAAATTATAGAAAGAATTAACCATTTTATTCTAGATAATGACGATAATGAAACAATATACCAAAACCTATGGGGTTCATTCAAAGCGACTCTCAGGGGATATATTATAGCTCTAAATGCTTACAGGAATAAATTGGAGAAAGAGGAAATCAATGAACTAAACATGCAACTAAAAGAATTAGAGAAAGAACAAATCAAAAATCCCCAATTAAATACTAAATTAGAAATTCTAAAAATTAAAGGAGAAATTCATAAAATTGAAGGCAAAAACTATTCAATTGATAAATAAAACCAAAAAGTTGGTGTTATGAAAAAACCAATAAAATTGATAAACCTCTGGTAAATTTGATTAAAAAAAAGAAAGAAGAAAACCAAATTGCTGGTATCATAAATGAAAAAGGTGAACTCACCAGCAATGAGGAGGAAATTAAAGTAATAATTCAAAATTATTTTGCCCAACTCTATGCCAATAAATTTGAAAATCTAAGTGAAATGGATGAATATTTACAAAAATATAAGTTGCCCAGGTTAAATGAAGAAGAGATTAAATACCTAAACAACCCTATCTCAGAAAAAGAAATTCAACAAGCCATTATTGAACTCCCTAAAAAAAATCTCCAGAGTCTGATGGATTCACAAGTGAATTCTACCAAACATTTAAGGAACAATTGGTTCCAATTCTATATAAACTCTTTGGAAAAATAGGATAAGATGGAACTCTGCCTACCTCTTTCTATGAAACCAATATGGTGCTGTTACCTAAACCAGGATGAGTTAAAACAGAGAAAGAAAATTATAGACCTATCTCCCTGATGAATATAGATGCAAAAATCCTAAATAAAATCGTAGCAAAATGATTACAAGAAGTCATCACTAGGATAATACATTATGATCAAGTAGGATTTATTCCAGGAATGCATGTTGGTTCAATATTAGGAAAACTGTCAGTATACTCAATTATATCAACAACAAACCCATCAGAAATCATATGATCATATCAATAGATGCTGAAAACATTTTTGACAAAATGCAGCATCCATTCCTATTAATAACACTAGAGAGTGTAGGAATAAATGGACTGTTCCTTAAAATAATTAGCAGTATCTATCTGAATCCATCAACAAGCATTATATTCAATGGGGAGAAGCTAGAGGCATTCCCAATAAGATCAGGGGTGAAACAAGGGTGCCCATTATCACCACTACTATTCAATATTGTATTAGAAATGTTAGCATCAGCAATTAGAGAAGAAAAAGAAATTGAAGGAATTAGAACTGGGAAGGAAGAGACAACACTCTCACTCTTTGCAGATGACATGGTGGTCTACCTAGAGAATCCCAAGAAATCATCCAAAAAACTACTGGAAACAATTAGCAATTTTAGCAAAGTTGCAGGTTATAAAATAAACCCTCATAAATCCTCAACTTTTCTTTATATGTCTAGCAAGATACAGCAGGAAGTGCTAGAAATAGAAATCCCATTCAAAGTAACCTCAGACAATATAAAATACTTGGGAGTCTATTTGCCAAGAAAGACTCAGAATCTTTTTGAAAACAATTATAAAATACTTCTCACACAAATTAAAGCAGATTTAAATAACTGGGCAAATATCAACTGCTCATGGATAGGTAAGGCTAATGTAATAAAAATGACAATTTTACCAAAACTAAACTATCTGTTTAGTGCCCTACCAACCAAAATTCCAAAAAAATAGAAAAAATTGTAAGTAAATTCACATAGAGAAATAAAAAGTCAAGAATTGCCAGGAGCTTAATGAAAAAAAGTGTAAAAGAAGGTGGCTTAGCCCTACCAGATCTAAAATTATATTATAAAGCATCAGTCATAAAATCTGTTTGGTATAGGAAATAGAGTGGTGGACCAGTGGAATAGACTAGGTGTAAAAGCAGGAGATGATTACAGTAATCTGCTGTTTGATAAACCCAAAGAATCCAGCCATT